>NC_083331.1:45904537-46206355 GCF_963455315.2 Globicephala melas
ATCATACTCTTTGGTATTCACCCAAAAGAGTCGAAAACTTATCTCCACAAAAAAAAACCTGCACACAGATGTTTATAGCAGATTTATTCATAATTACCAAAATTTGGAAGCAACAAAGGTGTCCTTCAGTAGGTAAATGGATAAATAAACTGTGGTACATCCAGACAATGGAATATGATTCAGTGATAAAAAGAAATAACAAGGAGGAGCCGTAAATGCATATTATTGCATGAAAGAAGCCAATCTGAAAAGGCTACATACCACATGATTCCAAGTATATGATATCCTAGAAAAGGCAAATCTGTGAAGACAGTAAAAGATCACCACTTTCCAGGGGTTGGAGGGAGGGAGGTAATTTTGTTGAGTTTTTTTTAAGGCACTGCCATAAGCCATATCTTTTACTTATCCAAAGCCAACTAGCAAATTAGCAGGTGAAAAGAATGTTCTGAATCTAATGATCTCTATGATCCCTCCTTACATGAACTATTTAATTCTAGATATGAAAAGATATGAAATCAGCTCTTATAAAACATCGTCCCCTCTTTCACTCTTCTAGATTCTCAATCAATTTGATTTAGGGAATGAGTTAGGAAATTTTTCTTTAAGCGACTGAGATATGTTTAATGGGTTATGAGACTCTGAACAACAGATGTGATTCTAGGGCAGAAAAAAAAATCCTAAAACTCAGGCCTTTTTGCCTATGATTCCAAGTTCTTTAAATATCGTGAAGGACTGATACATAGCATTTATTGTTCAGAGTTAAGTACTATAAATGATTGTGTCATACAAATACGGAACACAGCATGGCTGTGTTAGTCAGTATTCTCTATGAATTCCTCTTGTGATCATGCAGCTGTATCTGTATACCTAGGTTAGAATGGCCTATACCAAGGAGGAAAAACTCCAGGGAAGGGCAGTGAGAGGAGAGAAATTTGAAGTGGCATATTCTTGTTTAAGCTTAGACTGAAATTTTGTATCCGTGCACTGGGTGATTGACTTATTTTCCACTGTTATAAAGTCAAACTTTAACCATTTCTACTCCAGAGTAAAAATCCCAATTCTGTTCATTCAGATTATATTTTAACCCTTCAATCATCTATGATTTGCTTTAAATTGAAGGGTCTCTAAGCTCTAAAATGAATATTCTTTAATTATCATTACTCAATATGTCTTCTGTATTCTATTAGGAAACTAATAATAAAAGCTATTTCAAATTGTGATTATGCATCACAAAGTTTAATGTGTTTATAATGATCAACCTTTTGTTAAATATCATATTATATAAAATACTTAACGATTATTTTAAATATATTTGAGTTTATATTCAAATAATGGTAAAAATAAAGGGCTTTTGCAAGAAGAGTTTGATCCAAAAAATTTTTAGTAATGATTAAAATAAGTAAAATGTGAGTTTATAAAGCAGGTTGTTTAACAAAACAATAGACACAGTACTGACTGCAAAGGAAATCTCATTCTAAACAATGCAGCTAACCTAGAGAAAAGACACATGAAAAGAAAGGAAATTACTGAAGCTGTTACACATACAACATGCCCAGCTGGGAGTCCAGCTGCTCAAGGAAGCTGGGGATTCTTGATCTTTGGGAGTTCCTAATTAGAATACAAGTTAGAAATATAATAGAAAACATAAAAGAAATTTAAAGTTAGTCTTAGCTCTTATTTTGTCTCTTTAAATGTTAGCAAAAACAGAGTTATACAAGCTTGGCTAAGTAAGCAATAAATAATTTTTATAACTATTGACTTTTGATACCTATCATACTTTATCAAATGTTCCCATATTCCATCACATATTTATCCTTATATTCCGAATAGGCATGCTTACCAATAGCTTGTGAACTGCATGCATCGTTTGAAAGCTGCTGTATATGAATCAAATGGCATGCACTTAGGATGCATTTATATATTCCTTAAAAAAGCAGATTTTTCTTCCATTTGGTGTACATTACATACTTCTCTAAATGTTTTTGCAATACATGAGTCTTCACAGGATTATAAATCATAGTGTGCTAGTATAAATGTAATAGAAATTGAATCCATGGTACAATATTTTGCACAGTGATAATCACCTATAACCTGAGAGCATATAAATATGTGAATAATTTATATTTTTATTTTAAAGAACCTAAATAAATATGTGCCCATATATTCTGTTATTTATGGTATTTCAAATTACTCCTTTACAGGTTTATAGGACTAATATGACCTTCCCAAGGTCTACGCGCGAGCAAAAGGAAAAGATCCAAAGCAATTACCCAGAAAATTAGAATTAAAACAAAACCAAAACTGTAACAACTCTTACTTTTATGCAGTTGTCTGGGTATTTGAGGTAAATCATGTTTACGTCCAAATTTAAGTGGATGATTGCTTTCATTCTCCATTTTACTGCTAGTGAACCTTATTTTTCAAGGCTGATCAGTATGCAAGACAATGTATTCTCTGATTGATCAGTATGCAGGGTTGGATTACTCCAGAGAACATCTGGGCATTTTCACTATGTCCTGTGGATTAACCTGCAGAGTATGCACTTTGGAGGGCAGGTACTGAGGGAGGAAACAAAAATGACTTAATGGTCTGGCACTGTGGAATTTTGATCAACTCTCTGAGTGGAGGTCGAAACTTCTCATGAAATTACTTGCTACATAACAATGATCCTAAATTCTTTTGGAAAATAAGTGTTCTACATCATTAGGTCGTAGAGCAATAAAACTGGTTAAACAAAAAATAGTGGCACTTATTTTTAGTTTTTGAATTATAAGATCATACTACTATTTATTCAGCTCTATTGATTTTCTAATAGTAATAGTAGTTCACTGATTGTGTGATATACTTAGGACTGGAAGTATATGGGTATCTACTGTATTAAATTCTATTTTAGACTTTTTGTTGTTAGTAGTAAGATTCTTTCTTCAAGAGATTTCTGTCTTGGCACTGTCTACTGGTCTTCACCCTATTACATGAGAAGGCACTTGAGGTTTTCTGTAGAATATCTAGTGTTTTTCCAAGCATAGTTTAAAAAAAAGAAATCCACTGCTGCAAAAGGAAGGAAATCCTTTTTTAAAAATTTAGTGTAGCTTCCAAAAGTTAAGTGAAAGTTGAGTGTTCTAAATTCTAAGTTGAATCTTATTTATGAATCTTGAAAAAATTCTTTGGATTAGCTTAAATCTTTGAAATTGGATAATATCAAGGGAATAGAAAAAGGGAGGGGAAGAATAGGGAGGAGAAATTTTGAAGTGTTTTATTATGTTGTGTAAGAATGAATTGTGATATGTGGATATGTGGAAAATGCAATGGTAGAATCTTACAAAAAGTAAATGGGTTTAAGGTGCCCTATACAAGGAATCTAGAGAGTCATGTGAAAGAGAATATTAAAGGCCTCATAAATTTACATTGTGGGAGTTTGGGATTGACATGTACACACTGCTATATTTAAAACAGGTAACCAACAAGGACCTATTGTATAGCAAAAAAAAAAAAAAAAAAAAAAAAGCATTGTGAAACAAATGCACAAAATAGAGGGACTCATCAAAATATTGATTTGATTGAAATGTATTCAATCAACAATTACTTAATTCTGACAGCTGGAAAATCCAGTTGTATAACAATGTGGGACAAATATAACTTCTTTTCCAAGGCTACCAGCATGAGTTCCAAAGCAGCACCTGGGTAAAAATGGAATGACATTAATCATAACCATAATACATTTTTTATCTGATTCCAGCCTCCATCTGTACTGTGGAAAAACTTTCAAAAGCAAATATGTTACCTAGGAAAAACTGACACATTAACCCACCATTAACATCCACGTATGCATTAACATTTTGTTCTTATTAATTAACATCATGGAAGCTGGAGGATGGTAAAGTGTCTATGAAGAAGCACATGAATAGAAAAGATGTTGAAAAGGTTTCAAGATAAACACTATGGAATTTTTTTATGTGATTATTTTTATTTTATTTTTAACATCTTTATTGGAGTATAATTGCTTTACAGTGGTGTGTTAGGTTCTGCTTTATAACAAAGTGAATCAGTTATACATATACATATGTTCCCATATCTCTTTCCTCTTGCGTCTCCCTCCCTCCCACCCTCCCTATCCCACCCCTCTAGGTGATCACAAAGCACCGAGCTGATCTCCCTGTGCTATGCGACTGCTTCCCACTAGCTATCTATTTTATGTTTGGTATGGAAATTTTTTCTTTTACTTAAAATTTGACATTTGGTCTGACTTTTCCTCCCCTGGATAAACTCTAAGTTTATGGAACAGAGTTGATCAAGTTATTTTTATTTTTATTTATTTATTTATTTTCTGTACGCAGGCCTCTCACTGTTGTGGCCTCTCCCGTTGTGGAGCACAGGCTCCGGACGCGCAGGCTCAGCGGCCATGGCTCACGGGCCCAGCCGCTCCACGGCATGTGGGATCTTCACAGACCGGGGCACGAACCCGTGTCCCCTGCATCGGCAGGCAGACTCTCAACCACTGCGCCACCAGGGAAGCATGATCAAGTTATTTTAAGTGATAAAAATGTTTATTATCTGGATACATTTTGGAATAAAGAATTATGACCTTTAGCCAAGTAGATTTTACCAAAAACACACACACTCCCAAAACGAAAAACAAACCAAAAAAACCCCAGGAAAAGTAACCAAGCAGAACTCAACTGCAGCTGGAACCACAATAGGGTTGATCTTCACTGCTGTAAGAATTGGTGCTGCTTGTGGTGTAGGGTAGCTTTCAAAACCCCACAGGCTTCTCTGGAATTCTAACAGTAGGAGCATGACCACACCTCGCACCCCCCACCCCCGCTTCCCCTTCCCCTCAAGTACCTACTGCTGGTGGGATTTGGTACTCCCTTCAGTCTGCTCTCTTCTGGGTTTGTGCTGCTTTTTCTCACCACCACACCTTCTGCTGCTCTTCCCTCAAAGCATCTGCCTACTTGTATCCTGCTTCCTTATGTATTTGACTCACTTGTGACCTTCACCCCTCTTTGTTTCTTCTCTGCATAATGGTTTCTGGTGGTATATTCTTTTAGCTACACTAGTGATTAATTCCCTCTGCCTTTCCAAATTCCTATCTCTTAAGTCAGAATCTCCATTTCTTTCTGGGTAGTGTCATCCATAATAGGTGACCATACGGTCAGAGCCATTTCCCTTAGATCAAGTTTTGATCAGGCAGATATCATGACTAGCACATGAGTGGTAAAACTATTGGAAGAGCAGTTATTTATTTTTTTCGAATACTATTGTGATTTAGATCTCTTAAAGCAGGCATGAAATTTAAATGTTAAAATCACGATTTCTGAAAGCTGACATATATGTTTAGTGACATCTAAAATATAATTGGATTATCAGTTTACATGAATTGGGAAAGTTTATCTTCAGTCCCAGATACAATTCTCTTACTCTTTAAAAAGCATGGGCTGACTTGTGACTCAACATGTAAAGAGCTTGGAAGTCATCACTTCTATCCTTGCAAGAAGAAACTGGACAAACAGGAAATCAAGGACTGTTCATTGACTCTTCAGGGAGCTGAGGTTTCAGAGCAAACAGAGAGACAGGTGTGTTCAGAAAGATACAACAACTAAGATCTGCTGATCTGGAGCAGAAGCTGCCGGAGTCATAAATTGGTAGAAATGCATATGGTGACTTTGATGGAAAAAAAATAAGAAAATTGGAAGTGACTGTAAAATTTTTCTCATTTCCATGAGAAAAAGAAAGAAAGCTACAGTGCAATAGAATGAAGTTCTTCCAGTACAGGTTTACCAAAGGAGATTTCTTCTTGGGCTAACAGGCAGGAGACATTGTTCAAAGTAAGCATTGGAATTAATAGGGTTACCCAGACTTGTGAAGTATTGCATTAGTAATTCAGTAAATACACTGAATGAATAGTCTGACTTAAAATGGAATTTTGGGGAGAATAAAAATGTTTCTTTCAATGTTTTAAGTTAAACATGTTGAAAACCAGTATTGTCTAGAAATCTCAATAAAACCTAGAACAATGTAAGATGCAGGAGATGAGAAGATGGCACAGACCCAGTGAAAACAAATTAAACAACTGGATAAAAACAGGGAGGGACATTTTCCATAGGTACAAGATTATGATAGTTTCCTAGTGAGAGTAGATTAGAAGTGGCTGTCAAAATCCTACTGAAGGGCTTCCCTGGTGGTGCAGTGGTTGAGAGTCCACCTGCCGATGCAGGGGACATGGGTTCGTGCTCCGGTCCAGGAGGATCCCACATGCCGTGGAGCGGCTGGGCCCGTGAGCCATGGCAGCTGAGCCTGCACGTCCGGAGCCTGTGCTCCGCAACGGGAGAGGCCACAACAGTGAGAGGCCCACGTACCACAAAAAAACAAACAAACAAACAAACAAAAAAACCTACTGAATATTATTTATCATTGGTTGTGTAAACTGGTTATATATTGGTGAATTTATATGGCTTTCAATTCCTAGTCAATCCCCAGTGTAAGTTCAGTCATTTTAAACTAGAGTAAATTTATTGATTTAAATAGGCTTTACATCATAGAGTAATTTCAAGGCTTTGCTACAAATATATTTATTAATTAAGGAAATATTTTTTCAGATGCTCTTATGTGTTAGGCACTCCATGAGACACTGAAGAAACAAAGATGTGTAAAGCACAGTTCCTCTCTTCAAGGTACTCTTAGGCTATTGAGGATATTTAGTAGTATAATTCTTTTGGTTATAAGTGAAAAAGCAAAACACAATCGCAGACCCAAACTAGCTTAAACAAAGGGATTCTGGATTAAATAAATCCATGTCACTAAGATGGAGGAGTTGAGGACTCTGTTTTCTCAGGTGGGATCCATCCTTGGCTATAACAGGTGAGAAAGAAAAAATGTGTGCATATTGGTCAGGTGTGGTAAGGTGGGGAATTGGGAGGGCATTCCAGAAAGAAAGGGCAGCATGAACAAAGACATAAACTCAAGTGAGGAATAGCAAATTGCCTGAAGGGGAACGGTAAGTAGTTTCGTGACGCTAAAGACTAAAATAGAGCAAGGAGTGGTGGATGATGAAGCCACAGATATTTAAAGGTGCCAGATTCTTGTAGGCTATATCATGGCAATGACAGTTAATCCTTTGGTTGTTAGAGAGCCAAAAGGGAATATTTGGAATGGAGGATAGAATCAAATTTATTTTTTAATTAGTGATTCTGACTAAAGTGTGGAGGATGGTTATAGGATGATCAAGAATAATGGCAGGAAGGGCAGTTAGGATACTGTAATAGTCTGGATAAAATTGATCAGGGCCCAAACTAGGCCTCAATGATAGTAAAAACAGAGACAGAGAGAGAACTGAGGAACTAGTTAGGAGGTAAAAATGACTGGATGTGGAAATTAATTGGATGAGGGAATGAGGGACAGGGCTTGGAGTGACATCAATGATCTGTCCTGGATTTCTTCCTTGGTTGCCCTAGATCAGGGATTGGCAAACTCTTTCTGTGTAGGAGCAGGTAATATTTTAAGGTTGTAGGTCATAAGATCTCTGTTGTAACTACTCAACTCTGTGGTTGTAAGTGCAAAAGCAGCCAGAAACAGTGTGTGAATGTATGGGATGGCAGTGCTCCAATGCAACTTTATTTTCAAGCAGGACAAATTCACAGTGGTCCAAATTTAACCCTCTGGCTGTAGTTTGATGACTCCTGTCTTAGATGAAGAATGGTGTCATCATTTGGTGAAAGAAAAGCAGAAAAAGTAAGAATTTGGGAGAAGGTCAAGAGATCCCTGTTGGCTGTTGAGTTTAAGAATATCTGCGGAAAAAAAAAAAAAAAGAATATCTGCAGAACATGGATGGACTTGAAGGGCATTATGCTAAGTGAAATAAGCCAGACAGAGAAAGACAAATACTGTATGATATCACATCACATAAGCAGAATCTAAAGAATACAACAGGACTTCCCTGGTGGAGCAGTGGTTAAGGATCCGCCTGCCAATGCAGGGGACACAGGTTCGAGCCCTGGCCTGGGAAGATCTCACATGCCGCGGAGCAGCCAAGCCCGTGCACCACAACTACTGAGCCTGCGCTCTAGAGCCTGCGAGCCACAACTACTGAGCCTGCACGCCGCAACTACTAAGCCTGCATGCCTAGAGCCCATGCCCTGCAATAAGAGAAGCCACCGCAACGAGAAGCCCATGCACCAAAATGAAGAGTAGCAATGAAGACCCAATGCAGCCAAAAATAAATAAATAAAATAAATAAATTTATTTAAAAAAATTAAAATATACGACAAACTAGTAAATATAACAAAAAAGAAGCAGACGCATATAGAGAACAAACTAGTGGTTACCAGTTGTGCGGGGCAATATAGTGGGGGAAATGGGAGGCACAAACTATTGAGGGTAAGATAGGCTCAAGGATGTATTGTACAACACGGAGACTATAGCCAATATTTTGCAGTAACTGTAAATGGAACGTACCCTTAAAAATTGTATAAAAATAAAAAATTAAAAAAATATATCTGCAGAAAATTCAATAGGATATGTACATAGACGGCTGAGTGTGGGAAAGGGTGTATGTATATATATATATGGACATCAAGAGATCAGGAGATACATACTTTAGATTCTTCAGCATAAATATGGTTTGAAATCTTGAGAGTGGATAAAATTAGCTAGTGTGATGAGGAATGTATCTAGAACAGAATACTAGGAATGTGTGTATTTTTAGAAAGTTCTTTTCTAGAGGCTGAAGTTATGAAAGAGAACAGTACAGGCATATTTTTTTCTCTATTGGAGTTCCCAGGGTAGGTGGAGAAAAAATGGTTGAAAGGATATCTAGAAAAGTCATTCTACCTGAAAACTGTAATCAAACTTGTGGTGCTTTCGCTGGCCAAACCAAATAAGCAGTGCCCTTTAAAAAAGATGCTCATTTCTTGTTAGTTCTATGTCTGTATATACCTCAGTTTACTGTGACATCACAAAACCTGAAAAACAGAGAAATAAAAGAATATCCGTAATTAGCACTATCATACAAATGGTTTAATTTTATCCTCCATGATCAATTTTATTATAAGGATATCTGTATCATTTTACCTTGTGATTCAGGTATTACTAATGTGTTCAATTTATAAATGGGAAATAGAATCTTAGAGACATTCGATGATGTTTCTATTATTTATCTAGTATTTAAAGGAACCAGAAAAAATAACCACACTCTTCCAAAAGCAGATACTGTGGTCTTCCATCAGGCCACATTACTTCACTATTTCAATTAAGGAAGCCAACATTTATGTTATGTTGAGTCCTTATTTATCCAATTGTAAAAGAAGCAATATAGAAAGGTAGATGTTTCCACATTTCCCAGTTAGGAAACATTGGGAGGGAAACTGCCATAGAGCGATTCATTAAAACCATGGAGAAGTAAAAGATATCTCATTGTTTTATTTTTGAACCCACATCTCTCCTTGCTGATTTGCTCTGAGGAGAGAAAAAATGGTAACCTCATTGTTTGGAGTGCTAATGTGCTAAGAAATGACTCAAAAGTGGACTTCCACAGGCTGTGCTCCTGCCCTTGTCTCTGTGTTGCTCCCTGTAATTGGCTTGCCCCCTCTCTCCACAAAAAAGCAAACAGACCCTGTGTATCTGTTCATATTGCAGATTATAGATCTCTAAATGAGCTTTCTTTTGCAAGGGTAACAAATAGATAATAATGGCTTCATTGTTTGAATAAGAGTTTCTCCCAGAAAAATTTGGGGATCAATAAAGAAGAAGGGGGAATATTTCTTCTCTATGACATGTTATTATTTCATCAACTTTTGCATGCCACAATCTTTGGGCTGAACCTAATAGAAACCAGAGCCAGCTTCTGGAAGGATCTGGTGAACTAAAATGGAAAGCAGGGGCTATAATGTGTGTGTGGAGGGGGGTGGGGTGGGAGAAGCTTTCTGGAATTGCTTAAATCCAAACAACAGGGCTGCCTTTTGCAAGTAAATTTACCTACCCAAAATGGCTTACTGAAAAGGACAATGCCATTCGAGTGGCATTCAGTGGCATTTCATCTTAACTTAAAACCTCTATGGTTTCATGTGTTGGAGAAACTATCACATTGCATACATATTTGGAAAGATTTGCTGCCTTCACTGAGTATATTCTTGGTAGTCACTTCCAGTAATGTCTAGAACATAATGGGAGCAGGTTGAACAAGCATGAACTTTGGAGTCGGATAGACTAGAGTTCAACTCCTAGATTTACCATCACAGGCTATATGACCTTAGGCAGCTAACTCAAGCTCTCTGAGCCTCAGTTTCCTCCAGAAAAATGTGAATTATACCTACCACAAATCTGAGGCTAAACGCTTGACAACTTCCAAATTTTACTGTCTTAAGATAACAAAAGTTTATTTTTCACTCACTTGAGCACCTAACACAGGCATACCTGCTGAGGTAGCTCTCTTGAGCATTTCTTCTCTAAGGTGCAAGTCAGCAACCCAGATTCCTTCCAAATTGTGGCTCTGCCCTCACCTAGGTCCTTAAAGTCCTCTCTATTCAGCTGAAAAACAGAAAAAATACCACTGGTAATTCAGAGGATTTCATAGATCACAACTGGAAGGGGCAAACACTTCTTCCATCTCTATTCCATGGGACAGAATTTGGTCACAAGAAAACTCCTAATTTGGGAGGCTGGGAAATGTCTAATTACCCAGCAAGAAATGTGCTGGAACTAGGGTGAAACAAGAAAGGTGCTTAGCATGAAAACTTAAGAAGCCCCTCATTCTCAAGGTCAGGCAAGGGCAGAGTCTTGTGAGTGCAGGATTGGTATTTGCAGGAACCTGAGAACGGGTGCCTCCTCATATTTTGTATCCCTAGATATCTCACTTGCCCCGCCTGAGTCCCGGCCCAAAGGAAAGAATTTGAGGAGAAAATAGCCAGTGTCTCCACATCCATCTACCTGTCAAGACTACTGTGAAAACAAATAAAATGTTCACTGTCTGATGGTTACTTATTTCATTACCTCATATAGAATCAAAAATTATTCCCTTCTCTTTTTCTCTGCAATTATGCTGCAATAATTAGATTTGTACATTTAAAAAAATCTTTTGCAATTATCCCTTAACTTAAAGAGTATCAATATTATTCTGCATTATTTTAAAATAAGAATTTTTAAAACATCAAATAACTTAAAAATTTTTGACAGTTTTTATTCCAACCACTGAAGTATTTAGCAGCAGGGTATAAACTAGCCCAAACAGTATACAGCCCTGGAGCCTTTCTGCAACTTAACTTCTCTGAAAAGAAGTTTTGGTCTGTACATCATGATCTCTTAATGATTGTTGGACTCACAGCAATTCTTTCAAACATTGCTCCCTTCAAATGCAATGAGGCATTGTTAGGGTGTGCTTTCCCATAATGAACACATTATAGAATCGTTACAGAAGAGAAAAGACAAGAATGGCTATGGTGTAATCTGTAAAATGTTTCCAAGGTTCTAATGTTGGTCATTTTAGGGAAACTACCAACAGGCTCATGAAACAGTAAACATGCATTCTGTACTTAGAGGAGTAGTTTAACTTTTAGGATAGCTGATTCCACTTCAGTTTATCTTACTTTATGTCCCAAAGAGCTGTTTGGATTTTGACAGTTTATGAGAAACCATTCTACAAAATGCGGCCATTGATCTGCTATTGAAAGCGAAGGATGCTCTGTGGCAAAGCTGCAACTAAAACTAGCTGCTGTTATGAGTTGATGAAGTTTTTATTGTTAATTAAGTCTCGAAGAATCTCTTCATCTCTGAAGACTACTTTACAGCAATCCAAAGTGATGCTGTTGTTTTGCTTTCGCCTTTCCTTGCAGATGTTTCCTGGAGACATTTTCGCTCACCATTTATTCATTTAAATCAGTCAATAGACATTCACTGAGGCCCTCTTCAGGCCAAGCAAAGCACTGAATGTGACTGGATACAAAGACATAGCAGATTGGAATGGACCCTGTCTTCAAGAAGCTCCTGGTTCAGTTGAGGATAGGAACATGTAGAGACACAGCTACAGAATGTTGCAGAGTGTGTAAATGTCATAAAAGGGGTCAAGACAGAGTCCCATCCATAGAAGGGAACAATTTGAGGCTTCTTGTAGGGATGGCATTTGAGCTGGAAGACAACACAGCCTTTGAACTTACAGAGATGATGGTGAAGTATGTGGGGACAGTGACAAGGAGGGTGCAGAAAAAGAGCAGGAACAAAGATATAGCGGGAAATCCTCATATCAAGGGTTTTTTCCTAGGCACACTTAGATAAGTTATAATTAATAATAATTGATAAATGGATATTAATAAAGACCTCTGAAATATTGTCATAATGTCACACATAGAGCATGATTGATTCTCTTCATAATCACAGAATCAGAATTTCTGTGGCTCACCCATTTGGAGACAAAATTCTCAGCAAACACTCCTTTCCTGGGCCTTGGAAAATTTATCGTCTACCTGAACCTGCCTGTAATATGGCTTTACTTTGAAGAAAACCTCAGATATCGTATAATGTCATCCCTAAGTATTTTAACATGTACTACTGAAAAATAAGCACTGTTTATTAATACATTCACAATACCATCACACCTCAAAAATTCATGGTATTTCCTTAATATCATCAAATGTTGGGGAAATCAAATTTCCCCAATAGTCAGTCTCATACAGTTTTTTCTGAGTTAATTTGTTCAAATTGGGATGCAAGGAAGGTCCATGCATTACTTTTGGTTGATAGATCTCCTAACTCTTTCACTGTATGTGTTCCCCCTTGTAAATCATTTGTTGAAAGAGCGAGAATCCGTGGAGTTTCTCATATTCTACATTTTGCTGATTGTAGAGGCACTCTGATTGGACACAAACTTGAGTGAAAGGAAACCAACAAGTTGAGCAGCCACTTTCCTCCATCTACTCCTTCCTGTGCTACAAAACAGGATTCTTCTGATCTGGCACTGTTTCCCTTTCATCCTAACACTGACAACTCCTCCCAAACTCAGTCCCCAAAACTAGTCCTATATTTTTAAATATCTCTTAGTGCCAGCCTAGAGCCATTCACTTCTTCAACTAAAATCACCCTCATTTTCTAAATCTAACGTCTGCATCTTTTCTAGTCGCACACTGGGATTTTGCTGCTTCTGTTCAACCTAATGAATCTTGTATGTGACTCTAATGTTTTTGCTTGCCAGGGTTTGCTTTCTACATGGCTGAGTCCTAGGTTCTTCTTTGTCTTTTAATTACAATTCCTTCTGCTCTCTCAAAATCTTATTTGTTACTATCATGTTCAATTCCGATGCTTTCTTTCCGTTTTAATAATGGCAGTTCTCAGCTTTGTTACTCCAGGTTCTTCATAATGAGAATAAAACATCAAAAGTACAAGCAGAGTGCACTAGCGTGCACACATTTGTATGTGCACAAATATGTAATTTACATGTGAAACAAATGTAAATATCACTTACCTAAGAATCAAGTTCAGCTTATTTTTTAAAAGAAGAGTGGGAGGGCTTCCCTGGTGACGCAGTGGTTGCGAGTCCGCCTGCCGATGCAGGGGATGCGGGTTCGTGCCCCGGTCCGGAAAGATCCCACATGCCGCGAAGCAGCTGGGCCCGTGAGCCATGGCCGCTGAGCCTGCGCGTCCGGAGCCTGTAAAAAAGAAGAGAGGAAGAATTAATATTAAATGTCATTAAAACAAGATTGAATTTGTTTCATTACCCAGTCAATAGCAAAATTCAAATTCTAGACTTTGAAACCAAACTTTGCAAAGGTGAAACCCCTCCAGTTCACTTTTTTCCTAATGCCTTTAATACACACCACATAAATTAATACAGAGGATAGATCTCATTTCTCTGTGTTCCCTAAGCAAAAGGACAACAACAACAGTGGCTGCAGCTACATGGAAAGAGCTTTCCTATTAGGCAAGTATCCTGATGTGTTGCCTGGTACAATTTTTAGAAAAATATTTTGTTTTTTAAAATAAATAAGCAGTGTATTATCACGTGGCAGCACACATATACATGTACACACACACATACACAACATACACAGACACACACAAAAAACTCTGCATGAAAAGAGAAAGACTTCTATTTTAATGTCATGTATTACTTTGAGTTTTTCAGGCAGGCTTCTTCTTAACCCTTTTGTCCAGACACCTCTAGAGCAGGGTTCTTCAAACTGCAAATCACAAATCATTGGTAACTTATTAAATGAATTTAGTAGATTTTTTTATATTGAAATAGAATAGACTAGAAAATAGCCTTTATCACATGCAATAAAGTTACATTCTGCTTGCAAAATTTTTGTTTCAGTTGTGTGTGTGTGTCTTCTGGTATATATATCTATATCTATATGGCTACAGATCCAAGACAGCCTCAGCTCTAGCTTGTTCCTAGATCTTCCCAGGACTTTGAATTTGGTTTTTAAGTGGCTCTGAGAGGAGTAGCATTCTGCAGTGGACTTGGAATGGGAGGTGTTTACCAGTATTTCATTATGGGAGGGATAGAAACTTAAAGGAAGTTCATAGCAAGTACTTTTTCACATGGCCTTTATTTTTACTTGTATAACAAAGGAAAGAAGAGAGAAGGTAGAGAGGTGGGGAGAAGAAGGAGTAAAAGAGAGAGATAAAAAGGAAGGATAACAAGATTAAATACAAGCAGTAAAGTCTAATCACCTAGAATACGTGTATGTGCTTTTCTCAGCAGGACTGATGGCAACCACCCTGCAGTGTAATAATAAATTGGCTGAGTTATTCTGAGGATGTATAGGTGTTGGGAGAGATGCTTAAAGGAGAAGAGAAATCTTTATAAAGATTTGTTTAATTTTTTTCTAAATGCTAGAAATTATAGACCAGTACATGTTAGCTTTAGTATATGGAAAAATATTGGAGCATATCATCAGAAAATCAATTCGTAAACACTAAGATTGCAGAGTAATAACTAACAGGAGTTAGAAAAGCAAATTATCAAAGACCAATCTAATAGCCTTTGCTGACAGAGCAAGGCACATTGTAGATAACAGAAAAGCAATAAACGCAATACGTCTCAACCCCAGGATGGCCTTTGATTTTGTCCCATATGACACACTCATCAACCATTAGAGAAAATATAACTTAAACCAGTATGTCTCCAACTGTGCATTGTGACCCCCCCCCCCAGGTTATTAGGAAAAGATACTACAGAGGTCAGAGAATTTGCAATTGTATTTCTTCTCCACAGTGCCTGAGCTGGAGGAAGTCCCGATATGTGGAAAAGGAGAACAGCAAAAATTCCTAAGAAGACTATATTCATTCTCACAGAAGACCCTGCCCACCCCCACGACTCTCTCCAGCTATTACAGAAACATCGATCCTGTGACTGGCCAGGGAGAAGGATGGTCTTGTTAAGTCAGACCTCTAGGTGTTGTCTTTCACTCCTGCTTTAATGACTCTGTTTTTCAGTTACCAACTGCATCAATACTATAAAAAATAATATACCTAAACACAGATGAATAATAACTTAATTTTTATTAAGTGTTCATGATATTCAAGCACTTCATAAGTATTTAAAATGTGATGCATTCATTCTATGTAAGTATATTTTTATTTAACAAACAGCAGTTACTATTAATAACTCATTTACTCCTCATAAGAGCCCTATGAGGTAGGTACTATAATTTTTTTTTTTAAGATGTTGGGGGTAGGAGTTTATTAATTAATTTATTTATTTTTGCTGTGTTGGGTCTTCGTTTCTGTGCGAGGGCTTTCTCTAGTTGTGGCAAGCGGAGGCCACTCTTCATAGCGGTGTGCGGGCCTCTCACTATCGCGGCCTCTTGTTGCGGAGCACAGGCTCCAGACACGCAGGCTCAGTAGTTGTGGCTTACGGGCCTAGTTGCTCCGCGGCATGTGGGATCCTCCCAGACCAGGGCTCGAACCCGTGTCCCCTGCATTAGCAGGCAAATTCTCAACCACTGCGCCACCAGGGAAGCCCCTGTAGGTACTATAATTTACAGATGAATACACTGAAGTGAAGTAACCTGCCCATGATGATGTGGTAATAATTGGCAGAAAATAATTGGCAAGATTTTAAACCAGGCAGTTTGAATCCAGAATCCAGGGCTTTAACCTCTGGACCATGGTGTAGTTCCCAAGGTTAGACAGCAAACAGTGCTCGGCACATAATGCACTCAATACATTTAAGTTACTGGGATAGTTAATTTTATATGTCAACTAGACAGGATGTCCAGATAGCTGGTAAAACATTTTTTCGAGGTGTGTCTGTGAGGCTGTTCCTGGAGGAGCTTAGCACTTGAATTGGTAAAGAAGATCATCCTCCCTATCATCATCCAATCCACTGAGGGCTTGAACAGAACAAAAAGGCAAAGAAAAGGTAAATTCTCTCTCTCTCTCTCTACTTGAGCTGACACATCCATCTTCTCCTGCCCTCTATGTCAGAACTCCTGGTTCTTGGACTTCTGTATTCAGACCAGGACTTGCAACATAAGTCCTGGATTCTAACACCTTTGGACTTAGACTAAATGACACCACTGGATGTTCTGACTTTCCAACAGCTTGCAGACATCAGATTGTGGGACTTCTCAGCTTCCATAACTGTGTAAGCCAACAATTCCCAAAATAAACCTCTCTCTCTCCTACTGATTCTGTTTCTCTGGAGAATCCTGAGTAATACACCTATTATTATTAACTCTAATCAATTCATATACCACCCTATATTACCCCAGTTTACAGGTGAAAATCTGACATTTAATGAGTTTAAGCACTTTTTTGTAAAGGAAATAGGATGTTTCCAGATATATGTAAGAAGGTAAAATGCAAAGCAGTGGGTTTCTGATAAGTTCAGTTAAGGCCATAAGCTGACGAGTTCCTTTACAGGAGAAAGAGGAGAGTGGAAAGTTATTAGGCAGTTGTCTTGAAAAGGTTGAGAGTCATAAAACCAAATGGGAATGAGAGCTGTCCAAAGGCCAAGAAAAGTTTTGCTGAGTGGAACAAGGGGTTCAGGTACACTAAAGAGATCATGCATTGTTTTGATAGCATCAATCCAAACATTTGTAGGATTTTCATCAGAACTTTCTTTCTTCTTGAAAAAAAAAACAAAGCAATCTTTCAAGAAGAATAGATAAATTGTGGGGTTTCCCTGAGAAGAAAGCTAATTCGATATTCCAATTGAATTTTAACTTTAAAGTGTTTTGAAAAAAAAAGAAGCTTCTCCTATTGAACTTACTTCAATAGAAGGCTGAAAACTCTTGTTATCTTAAAGGATGAAAACATAATTTCAACCTCTCTATGCACATTTCTCATATTCTTCAGTGGTAAATTAAATTTACACATTTGCTCTTGAATTTGCCATGTCTTCATTTTCCCCTCTATTGATGCTTGTATGCTGTGCGATTGGAAGTTTACAGAGAATTGTGGAAGAAGAATAAAAGCAAGAGCATTCGAGGAGAAATTATTGTTCCTTCCATATGTAGCGGTTCATCTGTGGTAGCGGTCCGTTCACCACAGGCTCGCTGCTCGATTTTGTATGTGACAGATTGTCAAATGAAATGTTTATTCTGCCCTTTTCCATTTCTCTGTTCATTTGTTGTTTTAAAAATAGAACATTTAGCACTTCTCCACCAAAAGAGGTCATTCCTTGTTTTTTAATGTTTCAATTTGTTTTTCTAAGTGAGCAAATCAAATATGGAAAGATCTAATGCTTCAAAAAAAATCTACAAACATTTTTGGGGATATTTAGGATAATGTCAACTCAAAGGAGGATATGTACAAGTCTCCTTCATGTTATTTCAGAAGGCAAGAATAAACACTTTTAATATGTATCTTAAATTCCTGTTCTCTAATATCTGAAATTACCTTAAAAGGAGATATAGTAGGTTCTTAATAAGTGTTGAACAAACAAGTGTGTAACCTCAACATACCTGGGATTTGTGTAAAAATCCATGTGGATTCGCAAAAATAAAAAGAGTCCATCAACCAAAATAAATTACAAGCAATGTAGTTCATTACTGACATATCTCTGAGACTATTAATAAAAGAAAATGAATTTTTAATATAAAGCAAAAGATTTTGAAAAATTATCTCTGCTCAGTTCTTTACTATTCTCCATATTTTCTACACAAACAGTAAATGCTTCCCCCAAAATGTCTCTCTGCTGCATTTTCCACCCTCTGTCTAAAATTTACTCCCAAGTCCAGACAGCATATCTCTTTACATTCCTTGTCTTCCATTACCTTTGTTATTCTATTCTTCTTTGCAAACAGTTGCCCACTTTTTGTTCATTGTGGTAAAATATATATAACATAAAAATTGCCAGTTTAACCATTCTTAAGTGTACAGATCTGTGGCTCTAGGTACATTCACAATGTTACACAACCATCTTCATTCTCCATCTCCAGAATATTTTCATCTTTTCAAACTGAATCTCTGTACTCATTAAACAATAACTGCCTATTTCTCCCTCCACTCAGCCCCTGGCAACCACCATTCTCCTTTCTGTCTCTATGAAGTTGACTTCTCTAGGTACCTAACATATGTGGAATCATACAATATTTGCCCTTTTGTGATTAGCTTATTTCACTTAGTATAATGTCTTCAAACTTCATCCATGTTGTAGCATGTGTCAGAATTTCGTTCCTTCTTAAGGCTGAGTAATATTGCATTGTGTATATATATATATATATATATATATGTATGTCACATTTCATTTGTCTACTCATCTGTAAATGGAAACTTGGGTTTCTTTTAGCTTTGCAGTATAACCTGGCTATTGCAGCTAATGCTACTATAAACATGGGTGTACAATTATTTGTTTAAATCCATGCTTTCAATTATTTTGGGTATATACCCAGAAAAGCAATTGCCATATATTATGGTAATTCTATGTTTAACGTTTGAGGAACTTCCATACTGTTTTCCATAGCTGCTATAATCATTTTACATTCCCATCAGCAACTCCCAAAGGTTCTGATTTCTCCACATCCTCACCAGCACTTGTTATCTTCTATTTTCTGGGTTTTGTTTTGTTTTTCATAATTGTCATCCTAATGGGTGTGAAGTGGTGTCTCATTGTGGTTTTGATTTTCATTTCCTTAATGACTAGTGACATTGAGCATCTTTTTTTTTTACCCCCAACATCTTCTTTATTTTTTATTTTATTTTATTTTTTTAACATCTTTATTGGGGTATAATTGCTTTACAATGGTGTGTTAGTTTCTGCTTTATAACAAAGTGAATCAGTTATACATATACATATGTTCCCATATCTTTTCCCTCTTGCATCTCCCTCCCTCCCACCCTCCCTATCCCACCCCTCCAGGCGGCCACAAAACACCGAGCTGATATCCCTGTGCTATGTGGCTGCTTCCCACTAGCTATCTACCTTATGTTTGGTAGTGTATATATGTCCATGCCTCTCTCTCGCTTTGTCACAGCTCACCCATTCCCCTCCCCATATCCTCAAGTCCGTTCTCCAGTAGGTCTGTGTCTTTATTCCTGTCTTACCCCTAGGTTCTTCATGACATTTTTTTTCCTTAAATTCCATATATATGTGTTAGCATATGGTATTTGTCTTTCTCTTTCTGACTTACTTCACTCTGTATGACAGACTCTATGTCTATCCACCTCATTATAAATAGCCATTGAACATCTTTTTAAGTACTTATTTTATATTTTCTACAGGTAGATATCCATTCATGTCCTTTTCCTATTTTGTGATTGGGTTATCTAGGGTTTTTTTTTTTTTTTGTTCTTGAGTTATAGGCATTCTTTATAGGTTCTGGGTATTAATTTCTTACCATATATGAGATTTGCAAATATTTTCTGTCATTATTTGGGTTTAATATTCACTCTGTTGATAGAGGTCTTTGATGCACAAAAGATTTTAGTTTTGATGAAGTCCAACTTATCTATCTTTTCCTTAATTGCTTGTTCTTTGGTGCCATATCCAAGAAATTGTCACCAAATCCAATGCCTTGAAGCTTTTCCTCCATGTTTCCTTTTAGGAGTTTTACAGTTATTTAATGTTTATAGTTTTTTATTTTTAGTTAGATTATTTTTTGTTATTTTTCCCAAATAGTGTAAGGTAAAGATCCAATTTCATTATTTTGCCTCTAGATATTTAGTTTTCTCAATGTTATTTGTTGAGAAAATGGTCCTTTTCCCACTGAATGACCATGGCTCTCTTATGGAAAATCACTTGACTATACATGCAAGGGTTTATTTCTGGGCTCTCTATTCTATACCAATTGGGCTATGTTTGTCTTTATGTCAGCATCACACTGTTTTTATTACTGTACCTTTGTGGTAAGTTTTGGAAACAGGAAGTATAAGACCTCTAACTTTGTTCTTCTTTTTCAAGATTATTATGGCTATTGAAAGTCCCTTGAGATGACATAAAACTTTTATGATGATATTTTCTATTTCTGCAAAAATAACATTGGAATTTTAATAAGGATTACATTGAATCTTCAGATCACTTCGGATAGTTTTGACTTCTTAACAAGATTAAGTGTTCTAATCCATGAACGTGGGATGTCTTTCCATTTATTGTTTTTTTTCTTCAATTTCTTTCAGCAGTGTCATGTAGTTTTCACTTAAAAGTCTTCTATCTCCTTGGTTAAGTTTATACCTAAGTATTTTATTGTTTTTGATGACACTGTAAATGGAATTGTTCTCTTAATTTCCTTTTCAGATTTTTTATTATTAATGTACAGAGATGTAACTGCTTTTTGTGTGTATATTTTGTATCCTGCCATCTTTGCTAAGTTTGTTTATTAGTTCTAACAGGTTTTT
Organism: Globicephala melas; assembly: GCF_963455315.2. Classification (NCBI taxonomy): domain Eukaryota; kingdom Metazoa; phylum Chordata; class Mammalia; order Artiodactyla; family Delphinidae; genus Globicephala; species Globicephala melas. Next base: position 45,925,304 of record NC_083331.1, read on the forward strand.
TTAGGTAAAACTTTTAGAGTTTTCTCATATAAGATCATGTCATCTATGAACAGAGATAATCTTACTTCTTCCTTTCCAATTTGGATGCCTTTTGTTCTCACCTAATTGCTCTGGCTAGGACTTCTAGTGCAATGTGAACAGAAGTGTGAGAGCAGGCATCCTTGCCTTGTTCTTGATCTTAGAGGAAAAGCTTGTCTTTCACCACTGAGTATAATGTTGGCTGTGGATTTTTCATATATGCCTTTATTATATTGAGGTACTTTCCTTCTATTCTTAGTTTGTTTAGTTTTGGGTTTTTTTTTTTATCATGAAAGGGAATTGAATTTTAACAAATGATTCCCCTTGAAGAGCTTCTAGCCACTTTCAATATTTATCAGGGGTTTCAAATGTAATTGCCTGTAATAGCCTGGCAGGTAAGTGCATGAAGTGGACTGGCATAAAACATTAAGGAGTGGTGATGACTCTGGCAAAGGAGGGCATCTATGCCCATCTCTAGGGCAGCCATTACTCAATTCCATCTGACTATTGATGTACATTCACTTTGGCAGAAATTGTGGTTATTTTCCTTTTCTGTTTTCTTCAAAAATCCTCATCTTAATAATCAGAATGGTTTAACTCAGAGTTCAGGTGTGCAGTGAAATTCATGGTGAAGAACAGAAGGAGCAGTGATTTTAAGTTGTTGAAAAGATATCTAAGTGTTAAGCTGAGAATAAAGCATGTGAGGAAGGGCAATATAAACTAATTTTCTATTTAGCTAAGCAAACACTTTCTTGTATTTTCCAACATAATATTACATATCAATGTATGTGTGTGTGTGTATATACAATACATATATATATACACATAATATATATATATAAGCATTATATACATATATAGACATGTGTTTGTTCATAGAGAAGTGAAAATATTAGAAGAGGATAAGAAAAAATTATAAAGAGGCTAATGATATAATGAGGAAATAATTACTCTTTTATATTATCTTATAGATAATTTTATACTTAGGATGACAATTCTTTGCTTGAAATTCTTAATGTTTTTTGTAAAGCCTTCATACAAATTAACATTAAAATTTCATTTTTGTTGTAGTTTAGAATGCTAACTCTTTGTATATCCCTTGGGCTTTATAACTTATAAAAACTTTGTTGTTCAGCAGGATATAGTCAAAAGTGAATTGAAATTGGATCAGATACTGCAGTCTATACCTCTAGTAATAAAACTCGAATTATGTTTGAATCATATAAATGGTATCCTTGGACTTTATGTGAGTTGTTGGTCCTGCCTACTAATAAGTTGCATAATCTTGGTCAGACTCTTAAGCATCTAGATCTCTCAGTTTCTTATCTTTAGGGGAAATTTTTTTTTTTAATTTTTGAATTTTATTTAATTTATTATTTTTATACAGCAGGCTCTTATTAGTCATCAATTTTATACACATCAGTGTTAGGGGAAAATTTTTGATTGGAGTTAAGAAACATTACTTAAAACTTGGAAATAAGGCTAAAAGTTGGGCAGTATGTCCTTTTAATATCATATTGGGACAATGTTTAAGAAGCTTTGGCTATTAACTATTTGAGTAGATCCCAGTTTAGACTACTGGAAATATATTTTTTTAAACCTGCTGTATAAAATCTGCATGGGGGATTTGGGACATTTATTTGACTCTATTTTGATACGTCTACCTTTTAGTGATCTAATTCTTGCATTTTATTCTAAATTAAAGCTGAAAATACTTGCAATTATGATTTGAATGTGACTTACTTTACAGGCTTTGGCAACATTTTTTCCCCAAGAAACATATGAAATTGTACTGGGAAGAAAACCACACTTCAATAAATTTTTTCAAAAACCACTAAGGGCATTTGTTTCTTATAAACAATATATGCAGCTGGTAGCAATGTTGGCAAAGACACTTACCAGAGAGCTACATATTTGCTGCTACAAACTGTTCTGTTCACCCTTTATACAGTAACAGCTGGTAAAATGGTATTTAAGAACAGTTTGATTTAATCTAATGAGAAACTGCGCTGCAATGCATGACACTGCTTGCAGAAAATAATTGGACAAACATTGATTTTTTATGTTGCTATAATAGTTACATGTTCAATAAATAGGAGTTTATATGCATATTTATTTGACAACATTCCTCTCTACATGAAAGCTAGTGATTGGCTCTTAACAAAAACACACACACATACACACACGCACATGCACATGCACATATACATGCAAAATACACATAAGTCAACACCCAGGGCATACAAATATACTACAAAGTTTTAGTGCTTTGCTTCCAGAGGGGAAAAGCTATTTGGAATACAGTTTAGATTTTATGGCTATCTTTGAAACCAGAATTATCCACAGAAAAAGCACTAGTTTGGGGAAGACCCAGCAACTATGAGAACAGCAAACAAATCAGAAAGTCCTGGGAGCAAATAACAAAGCAGCACACACTTCAGTCTCTTTGTAATGACTGAAGAAAAGAAAGAGCCTCCAGACTCTTCCATATCCCATCCTGGAAACTTCTGAAAGAATAAAAACAATGTGCATTGCTTGCACATTCACACGTGCACACTCCTCTCTGTTTATTTTTCTAATTCTTCTCAACTCCAAGTTCTGTAGGCACTGATACAAGAAAAGCTACCCCGGTGGTACTTCCGTCATGAATTGCTAAAGAAAGTCCTTGAAACCATAGACGGCTATATCTTGCCAAAATTTGAGCCAGGTTTTATTGACACACAAGGTTCAGATAGTTACATAAACATTTAAACTTTTAGATAATATCCAAGGCACTCTCTTTTTGGGGTCAATGGGAATTATCTCTAATTTTGTTGTGGTAGTAGTTACATGAATATATAAATTTGTCAAAACTTGAAAGTATACACTTAAAATGTGTACTTTTGATTGTATTTATTTGTTCCTTAATAAGGTTGATAACCTAGTAAGGAGAACAATGAAATAATCCACCTCTCTAAAACAGTCCTTAACTGAAAACCAATTTTGAAGAAAAATAACGATAAAGCATGAAAGAGAAAAAGAAACAGTGGTTATAGAAATTCAGAAATAGGAAATTTGGGGCAGGAACTTTGATTTGGCAGAAAAAAATGTGACAAATTCATAACAGCAGGCTGTGTTTTTCTGAAAAAGTACAAAAAGTATATGTTACTATATAACCCATAAGACAAATGCTAAGGTTCTGAAAAATTTCAGCACAAACTACTTTACCTATAGCAATATCCAAGGAGAATAGAAATATCCAGTGGCATCCTGGAACCTTGCAAAATGCTAGTGTAACTCCTGACTTAACAAAGAAAAGTATTTGTTCTTGGTGATTTTTTTCATTTCCTGAGACTTGATCATTTATGCATGGTTTATACTGAACATTTTAAAAATAAGAATATACAGAGGGAAATTCCCATATTTTAGGGAAATAAATGGAATCACATGTGCCAGCAGTAAAATAGTCATGGTGTATAACATAAAATAATGCTGAATATCATTTTATGCATATAAATATAAACATTCTTAAACTTCTGAACTTAAAAAAATTTAATCCTTACAACAAAACAACAAAGTCACTATTATCATCCCCATTTCAGAGTGGAGAAAATTGAAGCTGAGAAAAATGTACAAACTGAAACTGACAAAAGTATGTAATGACCTCATAGCCAACAACTACTAGGATCAGAATTAAAACCTTTAGCCTTCATTGAGTTTTCTCACATAGCTGCCAGCTCAAAGTTGACCCTTTCCGGGAACTTTCATCAGAAATCTCTGGCAGAATTAATTATTCTCATATGTATCCCCAAAATATTTGGGGCATGGTTTTATTAGTTAACTTTTACTATTCATATGCCTAAGTCTTTTTTTAATAGACACAGCTCCTTAGAGGTAGGTATTAAGTCTCAGTCATCCATTATATACCCAGCAGGCAACAGAGTCCGTACATCTTCAGTGGACGATAAATGATGTTTTAAGTAATGAATTACTAAAAAAGAATAAAAGTGAACATTGAGGAATATAGGAGGCAGATTTATTTACAATACAAAAAATGATATTAAAGAAGGTAATATTAAAATCTATTAGTAAAAACTATGTATCACACCAAATCTTGTGGTTCTTGAAACATAGTTGCAGTCAATAAATATTTGCTGAATTAATGTATAACAGCACAGTATTCTTTAATATTGAAGTAAATACAGCTCCATAGCTGAGTTGCTCGCAAATGGGGACTTAAATTAAAAAACACACACAGAGACATGCGAGAATTTGAAAATCACAGCATTTGGAGAGATTCACTAAAATATCAAATTGACATCTTCATATTTGAATAAATCCTGAAATTTCTATCTGTTGCATTTTTTTTTTTTTTTTTTGAGGTACGTGGGCCTGTCACCGTTGTGGCCTCTCACGCTGCGGAGCACAGGCTCCGGACGCGCAGGCTCAGCAGCCATGGCTCACGGGCACAGCTGCTCTGCGGCATGTGGCATCTTCCCGGACTGGGGCACGAACCCATGTCCCCTGCATCGGCAGGCGGACTCTCAACCACTGCGCCACCAGGGAAACCCTATCTGTTGCATTTTAACAAGGCATTTAAAACAATAAGGTCACTTATAAGCAAGATCTTTCATTTTATATCTAAGAATGATGACGCCCCTAGGGATTAAATGCATCAATTTGAGTTGTACTTTCAATCATGACTGAGTAACTGGTACTGGACTAGCACACTTTATTAGTAAACACATAGAGAAATGGAAAAAGATATAAAATAAGAGTTTTCAGGTTTGGATCACACACATTACAGAACTTTGGTCCCTAACAGAAGAAAAAGAAACAAGAAAAGTTCTGCAATCATCCAGTTCTCAGCTATGGGACCATTATCCAACTACAGGATGACAACTGCAGCCAGGGCAGAGACAACAGTCCTGCTAAACTCAGGACGTACAGATCAGAGTCTGGGGCAGATGAAGTGTCTAGAATCTTTAGGGAAGAATACTTTTTAAGAGATAGATGTGCAGAGAGGCACAGGAGTCCATATAGAAGTTTCCTGTGAGTCTATAGGGTTAGATTGTATATGAGCAAGGAGAACATCCCATGGATTACTGGAAAGTAGCTCCTATGAAACTGAGAGTGGAATGAAGAAAATATTAGAGGTTGAGCAGTGCTAAGATATCAGCAGTGCTGGATTTCTAGTCCTGCCAGAGCAGAGAGATAATGTTAACACCTTATTAGCAAATCTGGCATCCAATGGAGATACCAGAAGTGCTCTGCCTTAGAAATAAGGACCACATTTTAGAGGAAGACCTACTCTAAACACACATTAGCAAAGCTTAAAGCCACACCCTAACAATTTCCATGGGGAGGCAGTCTAGAGATTGAGTCCTCCCAAGATGGATAGGCTTGAGAAAAATTTAGACTTTCCACAGTGAACGGCTGATAACATAACTGACACCATCTTGGGCCCTTACAGTTTCTCCTGTCCTTTTGCTAACCCTACCCAAAACTATACTTTGTAGTAAATCACTTCTCTGTCATAAAGAGCTTTGTAGTTAATACATATTGTTTAATAATTATTAAGATCAGGTGGCCTCTATGCTCTATTAGTTTCCAAACAATGATGAAAACCTTCACTGACATATTCCTGGCACTGCAAGACTAGTTCCCCCACTAATTAATTTTGAATTAAGAATGCACTTCCTGGGCTTCTCTGGTGGCGCAGTGGTTGAGAGTCCGCCTGCCGATGCAGGGGACATGGGTTCGTGCCCCGGTCCGGGAAGATCCCACATGCCGCGGAGCGGCTGGGCCCGTGAGCCATGGCCGCTGAGCCTGCGTGTCCGGAGCCTGTGCTCCGCAACGGGAGAGACCACAACAGTAAGAGACCCGCGTACCGCAAAATAAACCAAAACAAACAAACAAACAAAAAAACAAAAAAAAAAAGCACTCAAAAAAACAAGCACTTCCTGTTTCCAAGCACCTACTCCCGGAATCTAGGTTAAGTATAGAATTGTCCCAATAGCTCTCCACAGTGAAGAATGAAGCTGCAGATGCTTTCAGATCATTGTCTGCCCAATCCTGATCCACCTGTGAGTAAGTAACCATATAATAAACTGATCCACTGATTATGTGGAGCTGCCTGCCTCATTTTTCAGTCTCAAGATACTTTCTCAGTTTGGTGGGCACTTTTCATTCCTTCTGTCCTCCAACACACAGATTCACACTATCAAAGTTAAAAACCAAGACAACACAAATTCAAGATGATCAGGCAGTAATTGAACTGTCTGGTGAAACAAGATCAAGGTTCTTCAATGGAAGATAGCAGAATCCAGAATCTAAACATCATATTATCTGTACTGTTCAGTGTTAAATGAAAATCACTAGACATGAAGACAGAGTAAGAGCAGGCTTGGGACTTTCAGCCTTGATTCACCCATTCTCACTGGAGGCACTCAGGAAGGTTGTTACTGCTCCATACGCCTAGAAAGCACATAGGGTCATAACTAACATCTCCCAAACAGTTGGGAGGAACTAAGAAGGAAACAAACTCTTTAAGAATGATAAAAGAAGATTCTTAATTGTAAGGGCTTCCTTGTGAGTTCCTGAAGGCTAGGGAAGTTTGATCCTTTCACTGGGAATACTTGCTTTCAATAGCCACCTTCAAGCAGGTTCTTGTATGTTTTACCAATAACAAATGAACTGACCTAATCTAATCACATGATCATTTGTTTTCTTCAGTTGGAAGCAGAAAGATAAAGTCAGAGAGATTCAAAACACAGACACTTACTGAGCTTGAAGATGGATAAGGTCACATGCAAGGACTGGAAAGTGATTCTAAGAGCTGAGAGTGACCCCTGGTTTATGCCAGCAAGGAAACAGAGACTTCAGTCCTACAACTACAAGGAACTGGATTCTGCCAAAGGCCTGAATGAGGCTCTGGATAAGTGCCCAATCTAGCTGATACCTTAATTTTGGTCTGCTAAGACCTTATAAAGAGAATCCAATTGAACACACCTGGTCTTCTGATCTACAGAACTATGAGATATTAAATGGGTGTTGTTTAAAGTGTCCAAGTTTGTGATAATTTGTTACACAACATTAGAAAACTAATACAGAGAATTCAGCAGATGCAAGTGTAGAAAGGTAATGACTATATTAAACTTTTTCTTTTTTCCAGGCTTATGGAGCTATAGCTGACATAATAACATTGTGTAAGTTTAAGGTGTAGAGTGTGATGATTTGATACATGTATATATTGTGAAATGATTACCACAAGAAGGTTAGTTAATGCATCCTTCACCTCACATAATCACCATATTTGTAGTTGTGGTGAGAACATTTAAGATCTACTATCCTAGCCACTTTCAAGCATATGACTTAGTATTGCTAACTATAGTCACCATGCTGTATATTAGATCCCCAGAATATTAAACTTTGATTCTATATAAGGTTCTTGAAACTTTGATGCAAGTGTTAAGGGAAGGACTTCCCTGTTAGCACAGTGGTTAAGAATCCGCCTGCCAATGCAGGAGACATGGGTTCAAGCCCTGGTCCGGGAAGATCCCACATGCCACGGAGCAGCTAAGTCCATGTGCCACAACTACTGAGCCTGCGCTCTAGAGCCCGTGAGCCACAATTACTGACCCTGTGTGCCACAATTACTGAAGCTCGTGCGCCTAGATCCCATGCTCTGCAACAGGAGATGCCACTACAATGAGAAGCCTGCTCACCACAATGAAGAGTATCCCCCACTTGCCGCAACTAGAGAAAGCCCGTGTGCAGCAATGAAAACCCAATGCAGCCAAAAATAAATAAATTAATAAATAAAAATAAATTAATTAAAAAAATAAAATTAAAAAGAAAAGTGTTAAGGGAAGTGAAGATTGAGAAAATTCCACAGTTGCAGGTGAAACGGAATAACAAACAAATAAATCCCTAGATTAACTGAGTTTACTTTAAGTTGATTGAATTAATATTTCCATCACTGAGCAGAACAGGGCTTGAAACAGACCCTGAATTGATAAAAATAAAGAAAAATAAAGGAAAAGATTTCTTGCCTAGTTAATGCAAGAGGCCTTCTTCACATGATACTGGTAGAATAATAGTTATTATTAACACTAATAGTTACACAAAATATAAAATCAATAATTTTATATAAAAAGCAAATTTTAAAGTCCTTTTCTGCTGGTTGTAGATGAAATGTCTCACAATGTTATTTTTGGTCATTTCACTTGAGGAGATAAGGAAAGGAAAACAGGAATCAATCTGGTTAAAGAGACTTGTCATGATTATCTCACCCATGTCAGGAGGGAAGTAGATATAATAATGAGTATATTTAGGCTTAAACACTGACTTTCAAATTTGCCTTAAAATGTTTGGGTTTCCCTGGTGGCACAGTGGTTGAGAGTCTGCCTGCCGATGCAGGGGATGTGGGTTCGTTCACCGGTCCGGGAAAATCCCACATGCCGCGGAGCGGCTGGGCCTGTGAGCCATGGCCGCTGAGCCTGCGCGTCTGGAGCCTGTGCTCTGCAACGGGAGAGACCACAACAGTGAGAGGCCCGCGTACCGCAAAAAAAAAAAAAAAAAAAAAAGTTTAATAATTCGTATTAGTCAGCACAACCCATCCACGTACATGTTTTTTTTCCCCAAGAATGCCACGTTAATGAGTTCAGACAATATAGCTGCTTTGATCATCACTTGCACATAGGGAGTTGTCTTGAAAGAGAAGACATCCTCGTTGTTGGACTGGAGAGGGAATGAAAGAGATGGGTCCTGTGCGGTGTCCGAATCAATGGCTGGCCAAGTTAGCAGCAACTGTTCTTATTGGCACCCAGTGGGAGGTAAAAAGGGCCAAAGAGTAAACTCTTAGTAGCACATCACAGGGCCTGTAATAAAGCCAGACTCCACCCCTAAAGAGTCACTTAACTCCTTGCTAAGCATCAGTTTCCTTACTGGTTAAAATAAAGAAAATAGACTAAGTTATCTCTAATGTCCACTTCAATTTTAACCGCCAACGAGACAATTTTTGAGATCAGTTTTGTTCTCCACAGCACATTTTTGCCAATGTAGAGTTTCTCATTCAACATCTTTAAATTTCAAAATTAATATATTGAGGTTTATTTTAAGGTTCTAGTCAAGTAAGCATTAAGTTCCTGAAGACACAGTGCTGAGCAAAACTGAACCCTGACTCTGAGAGGAGGCATTTAAGTATATTGGCTCCATTTTTTCTTTTCCATCACCAAAAGAATTAGAATTTATTCAATGGCATAGCTGGTGGCAGTGTTTTCAAAAGTGGTTTCAATACAGTAAAGTGGATATTTAATAAGGGGCTTGAATTTTAAGTTGCGTTATTACTTGAATCTTCACTTTAGATTTAAACTTCAAAATTACCCGTGTTTATTTGGCACAAAGAATGGACAATGGACAGCATGATTCTCTTTTCCTCTTTTATCCTCATAGTATGTAAGTAAGAAGTACTTTTATCTTGGAAAGGCTGAAAGCATGATGGATAGAGATTGTTTCTTTGCATCATTAGGTTCATTTCCATACTGCTGTGAATCAGTGGGCAACAATGCCATCGACATCCAAAGAACAGGTTATCCAGTTTAAGTCATCAGTTGACACAATGCAAAGTGTATTAGTGGATTTTTATTCTGTTAGTAGCATTGAACTAAATTCTGCAATTATTCCATATGAGACACTCTCACTGAAGTCAATGGGTATCTCAGAATAAATCTGATTATAAGGTTTGGTCCACTGAGTAAATGGATGAAAGTTAGATTTTATCAACTTGACATTTCTCAATTAGGGTCTCAACTTCCCAAGCAGTTTATACATATGTTTCTTATGGTGCTTCTTCATGCCCAAAATGACAAGAAGAAAAGATTTTTTTTTTCCCTCCTGTGGAATGTATCCTGCTTCCTGAGATGAAAAAAAGTTTTCTGAAATGTTAATTGGAACTAAATTCTTAGACAAGAAAAAGGAATAAAGTGACATTATTTCTTCCATTTCACATTAGTAAAGTATAAAACACTATACACCTGCAAAAATTGTTCTTTGTTTCTGATGAAGCTTGTGATTATATTTTTCAGGTTTGGTTTGAAAAGCTAAGACATCTGTTTATCCAGTGCATACAGAATAACTCTCATGTCTCCTTATCTCTGAAGATTTCAAAGGCTTTCATTCTGGTTTAAATCCTTTGAAGAAGCAGTAATCAAAGACAAAAATTATCAGAGGTACATTTTTGTTTCCCAAACAATGAAAATAACAACACTCACCCTCCTTGGATTTCAAGCCCTAGCATAAAACTTCAAAACTGGAGATTTGCCATTTGAATCAAAAAATGATGTGGATAAATAGAGGCAAAAAAGCAAACGAAGAGAGCATTTTCTCTATATTATTGCATAAATTCAATATGTGAATAATTTTAAAAAAATACTGTGATGCACAACATCAAACAGCATATACTAGCAAGATGTGACAGAATGCATCTGGCTGGTGTGTGAGTTCAGATAAAAAAAAATTAGTTTGTCTGCTAAGTGTTTTATTCTAGTGCATTTTGAAAATTGAAAAGATTAGTATAAGAGCGGCAAGAACCTTAAGGATGGTAATAAAGTGACCTGTACCACACAAATAAAACAAAAACACTCAATAAAGCTGTGCTTAGTGGATTAAAGTAACTGAGGTACCGGCAGTCTTTAGTGCCCTTCATTAGCTTCAGAATATATGTTTTGACTTTCAGTACTCGTAAATCCATATATTAAGGAGCTGTTATAACTCATTCTATCATCCTCTTTTCAAAGACAGTGATATAAAAATAATATCTATTGTCCTTTTGGCCCTGCTTAGATAAAGGTTAGGATTTTAAGCTCTGACCTCTTTCTGCATTGGGAAAATTGAAAGTAGCCTTCAGAATAGATGGCTGATGTGGCCATTCCCAGGTTGAAGTGGTAGCCATCCTGGATCAAAGAGAAGACAAGGGGAATTCACTTTTCCAGCCCAGAGTCTAGTAAGAACAATGAGAGGACAACTGGATCTCTTCTCAATACTTCTCCCTTCTCCAACAAAGATGGAATGGAGTTTCACATTATACTATATGAGGCAACCCTCATACACTGTTGGTGGGAATGCAAATTGGTACAGCCACTGTGGAAAATAGTATACAGGTTCCTCAAGAAATTAAATATAGTACTACCATACGATCCAGCAATTTTACTCCTGGGTATTTATCTGAAGAAAATAAAAATATGAAGTTGAAAAGATAAATGCACACCTATGTTTGTTGCAGCATTATTTATAATAGCCAAGACATGGAAGCAATCTCAGTGTCCATTGCCAGATGAATGGATAAAGAAGATACAGATATAAAATGTAATATTATTCAGCCATTAAAGAAATAAAATCTTGCCACTTGTCACAACATGGATGGACCTGGAAGGATTATGCTGAGTGACATAGATCAGATAAAGAAAGACAAATACTCTATGTTTTCACTTATATGTGGACTCTAAAAAAAAAAGCAAAAGAATAAATATTACAAAATGAAACAGACTCACAGAGAATAAATTAGTGGTTGCCAGAGGGGAGGGAAGTGGGGGATGGGTGAAATAGGTGAAGGGATTAAGAGGTACAAACTACCAGTTATAAAATAAATAAGTCACAAGGATGTAATGTAGAGCCCAGGGAATATAGTCAATGATATTATAATAACTTTGTTTGGTGTGTAATATATAAAAATACTACATCACTATGTTGTACACCTGAAACCAATGTAATATTGTAGGTCAAAAATTCTTCAGTTAAAAAAAAAAAAAAATGATGGGCAGCAGTATGAACTGACCCAGTTTTCATTCTGTGCTTATTGTGTTCCAGCTCATGCTAATGGGTTCAGGTTTGCCTTGCTCTACGCACCTTACATCACTTTTCCCATCCAACTATCTACCCTGCAGACTTCAAGCTCCAGCATCAGGTGCAAAGCCAACAAACAGGTCCCACAATTGTGTAATTTGAAATCACACACTCATCTACCTATGTCCATATCTGTTATATAGCTATGTCTTAGTGTTTATACTTCTCTGATTGAACCCTAATTAATATGGTCTTAATTCAATATAGCAAGTTCTTCATCTTGTTCTTAAAGAATATGTTAGCTCTTCTCGTCCCTTAGCATTTTTTTTTTTTTTTTTTTGCGATAAGCGGGTCTCTCACTGTTGTGGCCTCTCCTGTTGCGGAGCACAGGCTCCAGACGCGCAGGCTCAGCGGCCATGACTCATGCGCCCAGCCGCTCGGCGGCATGTGGGATCTTCCCGGACCGGGTCACGAACCCGTGTCCCCTGCATCGGCAGGCGGACTCTCAACCACTGCGCCGCCAGGGAAGCCCCCCTTAGCATTTTTATACACAATTTAGAACCAAAGTATCAACTTTCACACACACACACACACACACACACACACATATTCACATTTACATGCACATGTATTGGAATTTTGATTCAGATTGCCCAAATCTATATGGTAATTTCGAGAGGGTTGAGATCCTGCCATATTGGTTTTCAGACTTTCATTTATGCGTGCCATTCACAAGAGGATCTTGTTGAAATATAATTTCTGATTTAGTAAGTCTGGGATGGAGCCCAAGATTCTGATTATTTTACAAGCTCGCAGATACTGCTGATGCTGCTGGTCAGTAGACCACACTTTAAGTAGCAAGAGTCCACACCGGGTATATCTCTCCATTTAATTTTTCTAGCTTTAATGTTTATAGTTTCCTGTATAAAGGTCTTGCATGTATTTTGTTCCTAGGTGTTTGAAAGTTTATAAATTATGTCTGTATTTTATATTTTTAGATTACATTTGTTGTTGATTTATGGCAATGCAATTGATTTTTTATATGACTTTGTCTTGCTAAACTCACTTATTAATTCTAGTAATTTATCTCTATAATCTTTTGGATATTCAACAAATATAATCATCACATTAAAATGACAGTTTTATGTCTTTCTCTCTATACCATTTATGTTTTTTTTTTTTTTTCTGATTTACTTTCCATGATGAAAATCTCTAGGACAGTGTTGAATATCACTGAATGGTGATAGCAGACATTTAAATTTTGTCTCCAATATTCCAATTTCAAAGGGAAATTTTGCCATACTTTATTATTAAATGTGGTTGCTCTAAGGTTCTTGTAGGTATCTTCTACTAAGTAAATTAAGTAAATTCCCTCTGTTTCTTACTCTTCTATGAATTTTTAACACAAATTTTGTCAGATGTAGTTCCACATTTATTGAGACAATCTAATGATTTTCCCCTTTATTCTGTTAATACAATGAAATAAATTGATTGATTTTCAAATCAGCATTGCATTCCAGGAATAAACATGACAAGACAAAGACAAGTTGGTCATGATATATGAATATTCTATATATTCCTGCCTTTGTTTTATTTGTACATTGTTTAGCAGTTTTGCTTTTATGTTAAGTGAGATTTTCCTGTAATTCTCCCTACTTTTGTTGTCTTCAGGCTTTTTGATCAAGATTATATAGCCTCATATAAAGGTGGTGAATACCTGCTCTGCAGACTTCTTTTCCAGCCTATGGAAAATGTTTTGCATGATTGATATCATTTCTTCATTCAATATTTTGTAGTATTCAACATGAAACCATCTAGGCCTAGAGTTTTCTTAAAGAAAGATATCTATGTACACATTTAATATTTCATATATCTAATATATTTTTGCTACACTTGGTAAATTGTGTTTTTCTAGGAATTTGTGCATTTTGATCATATTTTCAATTTTACTAGCACCAAGTTGTTCATGTTTCTTTATTATGCTTTTAGTACCTTGTGATCTTATATTTATTTCTGATACATACATTTAAAGCTGTCAGTAACCTTCTAAACTTTAGTCGTATCATCCAAGATTTGATATGTTGTTTTCATTTTATAATTCAGTTGTGATTTCCTTATTTCCTTATTGAATTCATAGAATTTGTTATAAGAATATTTCTTAATTTCTGAACATATGAGATATTCTAGTCACTTTTTGTTAAAAATTGATTTGTAGATTATGTTCACTGTGGTCAGGAACAAATTGGATATTTGTTGAGATTTGTTTTATTGCCAGATTATAATCAATTTTAAAAACAATTCCACATATTTATATATGTATAATATACTTCACATTTTCTGAAAAGAATGTATTATTTGCAGATGTTGGATGCAAGGTTTTATAGATATCCATTAGGTCAGGTTTACTAATCCCCCTTTTTAAAATTGTTTAAAGCTTCTAAACCCTTGCAGATATGTACGTGATTACAAATCAGTTACTGAGAAAATTTTGTTAAAAATCTCTCAAATTTTGGATTTTCTATTTCTCATTACATTCTATTAATTTTAGCTTTGAAACTGTTACTAGATTTTTAAAAAATATAGACGTATTATGTCTTCCTAGTGACTTTCATATTTTGTCATTATGCAGTGCCTCTCCTTATCATTATCAATTTTTAAAAGTCTTCTTTTAATATCTATTAATATTAGTCTTAGCTGTCTGATATTAATACAGCTACTCCAGCTTTCATTTAAATTCTGCATCACATACTGTTTCCATCTTTTGATTACAAGCATTTTTTGTTCACAAGCATTTTTTGTTCTTTTACTTCAGATGTGTCTCTGTAAGTAGCATATGGTTGGGTTTTGGTTTTGATTCTCTATGACTCTGTTTATCTTTAATTGGAGAATTTAGATCATGTAACTTAATACAATTACTGATACAACTGAGTTTAAATAAACATATTTAGTGATTTCTACTTTTCTACCCATACTATGTTTCTCTTCTTTATTCCTTTGGATTATTTATGTTTTGTTACTTCATTCACCATTCCCTTCCCACTTGCTTGGATTTTCTTTTACTCTTATATATTCTTTACTATTATTGTACTAGTTTTCTTAGAAATTACAGCATACAATTTTTGGATTGTAAAGTCTAAAATTATTTATAATTTTCTCCTGTTCTTAGATAATGCAAGGAATTCAGAACACCTTAAGTCTATTTATCCCCTTAACTTATATGCTACTGTTGTCATTTATTTTATCTTTATATTTTAAACCCTGCAAGACATTATTATTATTAATGAATGCCATCAGTCAAATTAAATTTACCCACATATTTACACTTTTATCCCCTTTAAAATTATTTAAATATTTTTTCTTTCATCACTTAAAAAATATGATCTCATTTTTTTCTATTGAGAAATCAATTGACTATCTGGTTGTGGCTTGTTTTTAGGTTGTCATGCTTTCTACTGTTTTTAAGGATTTTTTTTTTCTCTTTGGCATTAGATTTTGGAAGTTTTACTATGATGTGTAGCAGGTGTGGATGACTTTTACTGTATTCTAATTTGTGCTAGTAGAGCTTCGTGAATCTGTGGCTTGAAGTCCTTCATTACATTTTTTTAAAGTTCTTATTCATTATCTCATCAAATATTGCTTTTGCTTTATTCTCTCTCCCTTTTTCTTTTTGGGCTTCAATAACATGTGTGTTAGACCTTTCACTCTGTCTTTTCGGCCTCTTACTCTTTCTTTTGTACTTTCCATTGTTTTGTTTCTCTATCCTATCTGGTGGATGTTTTCTTTTAACCTATCTTCTAATCTACTAATTTCCTCTTCATTGTTGTCTAATATGTTAAATTTATCCACCAAATTCTCATTTCAGTTATTTTAAAGGTCAATCCTTGAATTTCTTTTTTTTTAAAAGACAGTTTCCAGGCCTTTGCTGGCATTCTCAAATTGTCTTTTATTTTCTTGTACATAGAAGAGATGATGATTTGAAGTTCTATAGACAAAAAGAGATTACTTCAATATTTGGAAACCATACAGGGCTGTTTTTATTATTTCTTGTTTCTGCTAGTTTTAATTTATGCCTTGTCTCACTGTGTGCCTTGTTAATTTTTTATGCTGTGAGAAACATTGTAATTGCAAAAATTACACATAGAAATACTCTGTGGTCTAAGAGAGTCCTCCAGAGATCACTTGTGTTTGAACAAATGACATGTAAAGGACACATGATAATTAGTTAAAACGTTTTCTTAGATTGAAGTAATTTGAAGCTGAGCCACACTTCCTGTAAAAGCCTACATTTTCGTTTCATTTTTGCTACTACAGAGAAGTCTTTTGGAATTGCCAACTTAATGTGATTGGGGCATATTTGGGGCCTGTTTTCAACAGGTTCTGGACTCCAATCCTTGACTCTCAGCTCTACAAGCTTTCAAAATTATTGCTCAGTTTCTCCACCTCAAATCAGCTCCTCTGATTTACCAAATACCCTCTGGGTAAATGTGACCATAAATGCCAGTATTATTCTCTCCCATGGGCCTCTGTTCTCCCATTGGCTCTCATCTACTTTTCCTTTGCTATCTTGTAACATTACTGATATTTTGAAGTAAGTTAAAAATTTATTTTTCTGTTGATGAATTTAATGAAATGTGCTCTGAATTACCTAATAGCCATTAGCAGAACCAGAATTCCTCTCATATTCTTCTCCTCATATTGTCCTTGAAATCAATTTGCAAACTCATATCAATCCTAGATTTTCATATATATCATGTGTGTGTCTGTGTATCCCTGGGTACATATGTACACATATGTATCCCTTTCTTCTCTATCTAGACAACTAATGTAGAAATATAAAAATTTTCTAATTATGACTTTTAAAAATTAAATCCCTTGGGTATAAAGTGGGAAAGCTTAATCTGAAGTGAAAAGGAATGGAGTGAGTAAGTATAGTTACCTGGGTGGACAACTGTCCTTTTTTGTAGCCTAATATCCACGTGCTTTTCTTAGCTGGGGGAAGCCCCTTTGTGAGAGTCTTGTTGAAAGGCCATCTATCCTTTTACTTCTCTCTGTGAAAGCCAAAGAGGAAGCCCTAGTCTCTCCTTATCTCCTGGAGCTGGGGCAAAAGTAACTCCAGGAGCGTCAGATAATCAGTCTCTCCTGATCAGGATTTTGGCTTTTAGGAGAATATAACATTGAGGATAGCTGAGAAATTGCTCACAGTGAAGACTGCAATGTTCAGAGGCTAGAAATAGAAGATTCATGTGGTGTTGAGCATCAGTGTCTTCATGAATGGGCATTCATGCAGTGTCCAGGGTTCCAAATGCCTAAAGTATTACCCTAGTTTGGTTGGCTGGCTTTCAAGCTTCCCTTTTCCTGAATATTTGCAGAGCCTATCTATTCAATAAATTGCTTTTCTCTTTTAATTAGCCAGCTTTAAATTTGTTGCTTGGAAATTGGTTAAGTGAAGATCAATTAACAAAGTTTCTACTGAAAGATATAACTCAGTATTTCTTATAATGAATATATTTCATTTGCTAAGATATATGTGGTTTAAGTTACATGAACATATTTTAATAATCAATTCTTCTGATTTAAAAGAAATACATAACTACTTCAGAAGCTGTTATGCATATATTTTAAAAAAGATTCTTATTTATGGATTTTAACAAATTAAAATTGTGTTAGAAGATACATTCAATCATTGAAATAATTTCCTCAGTGATGTGGCTTATTATCAACTGAAAGTATAGACTCAAGAAGAGCTATTAAGATACATTAAGTTCCATTTCCTTAAATTTATTGCAAAATTCCGTTTTACATATGACACTGTATTAAATTCAAGCTCCAGGATTTGAAGTTTAGCTGATTGTAAGTTGCTGTGGAAGAGCTAGGATGCGACCCCATATCAGCTTGATAGTGCAGAAAGACTGACCTAAATTAAGGGGCTGAGAAATGAGGTCCTGTTTAGTATAAAGCAAGGCATTCAATGGGAATAGCCTTTTTCATGCAAACAACTGAAATGATGAAATGTGATCCAAGAAAGGAGGTCGGTAAGTCAATGATATTAATGGGCATCTAGAACAGCAGCTGATATTTAGGGTTTGGGCTATATTTAGGAGATGTCAATCAACAGGATGGGAATGGGATTCTGTGGGGAAGGGAAGTAGCCTTTGTAGGATAGGAGCCAGGCATAGCCAGAAAGAAAAGAAAAGGACCATAATCTTTGGAATAGAATAAACATTAGCTCTCTTCACTGTTTCCTACCCCCAAGTAGAGACTGGGCTATCAGGCAGATTCCCAAAAGTGGTTTTTGAAATAACAAAAAGAAACAAGAAATTTCAAGTAATCAATTTGATGCACACAGAGGAAAGGAAGGCCCACATAGGTACAGATCCTGGATTTCGGCACACATCATCAGAATGGAGTATTGTGCTGTCCTGTCTGCAGAGGAATATCACAGCTGGCTAGTGGTCAGCCTAGGCTGCCTCCAGGGAAGTTCTCCAGTAGCCCTTTAATCTATGGGAATCTATGCCCTTGAGCCAAGGATCTCAATAGAAGGTCCTCTGCTCCTTGATCTCTATCTCATTTTATTGATGTTTCTGTGTGGGAAGAGATAGTAGGCAGGAGCAAACAAACTTTGAAAAAAGGTTGTGCCTTTCTTCTTGGTCCTTAAGAAGTCCTGGGAAAAAGCTGGTTGAAACAAAGAAAATTCGTAAAGCTTCATTGGGAGTTTTCACGTCAAACCTTTCACATTAGGTAAGATATTGGACACCTTCTAAGCACTCAGTGAGTGGTAACTATTTTTCTGGGGTAAGTCATGGAGGATTTTCTCCTCCTATAGCCAGTGTTAAGCCATCCCAATTAGTCTGCTTCTAACACTCTAACCATCTCAGAGTGATAAGACTGACAAGCTTAGATGAGCTTTATCTACAGAAGTTCCTGAAACAACAGAAATTAAAGCAGAACCCATTATCAGAAATCATAGTATAGCTGGTACACAGCTCTGATCATTGCAAATGAGGTTTCAACCAGACCCAAGAGCACTTTAAGTTCTTTTGAAGTGTTTTCCAAATCGGAAAATCTTTCCCTTAAAAGCTTCTCTGAAAATTAACATAGATCTTGACCAGGGATGATTGGTGTCTTCCTAAGGATTCGTTATCCTTCCTTAAGTTATGCTGAGTAGTCCTGGCATGTGCTATACACTCCTTTAACATGTTTTCTGTATTAAAATTAACTTAAAGTCATCAAACATTGATTTTAACCGAAGCTTGTATGTGAAAGTATGGACTGAGTATAGCATACACAAAAGGACATAATTTCTCCAGAGAATAATAACAATGTGATTTTCTGATCAAGATCTATTTTCTAGAAAGAAAAGTCATTTTGACATATTAGAAATGACTTGAAATCTAAGTTTCTCTGATTGACACACTCTTAACTCTCAATGATGCTACATGAGAGTTGATGATGCTATATATGTAATTTTGTGCAGTTAATCAAATGATTTGATTAGCATAAAAAGTGACTCAGGGAAGTCCTATTTTTTCATTATAAAATGTCTTTAAAAAAAATAAAGAAACTTGGTGGAAAAAAATCAGCCACAATTCCACTGTCCCATTAAATAATTTTTAAACCTTGAGGAATCTCTCTAGGATTTTAAATTGTACTCTATTTCGTTTTTAAACAAAGTTATAATCACACAACATATACAGTTTTCTGTCTTCCTTAATGCTTGCACCAGGCACTATTTTAATAATTTTACATATAGTAACACATTTAAATCTCATAACAATATTATGTGCATTACTGCTATCTCCATTTTACAGAGGAAAGCAATAAGGCACAAACTGGTCAAGTAATTTGCTCAAGGTCTTTGAAGAAAGTGGTGGAGTTAGAATGTAAACTTCAGCTGTCTTCCAAATTTCCATGCCAGAATATGAGCATTTTGAGTGGCTGTGCAAAACTCTATTGAATAACACAACTCTCCTTATTATTACATATTTAGATTGTTTGTCAACTTTGCCTAATATTTGGAAAACAGAGACTGAATTTCTAAGAGTAGAATTACTAAATTAAAAGATTTGAATATTTTCTTTTGATATTCAGAGCTTTAAAATTTTAAAGTAATTAAATCTACTGATCTTTTTCATGATGATTACTTCTTTTGTTTCTGTGCTTATGGAGAATAAACCAATATAATCTGGTATATTGTACATAGTACAGGACTTTCATAAGCATAGAAACAAATCTTGCAGTGTATCATGTATTAATAAATCCATCATTGCATGAATGCTTATATAACCAAGAATGCAACATTATCTATGAAGAAGGATCCTCAAAAAGACTTCTGATCATATCCTATGTGTACATTACACAGGCAGAGTATAGAAGTGATCTTGAAGCTTGACTCCTGCGATAACTACAAAAGTCGCCTTTGTTGATATGTATCGACCTATTCTAAATGTGACACTATTCTCAATGCCTGTTGGCATTTGGAGATTAAGCATAGCTCTGACACTTGAAGGAGATATGTCAATGGCAAAAATTAATGAAAAACTTTTTGTTTCAGTTAGAATTTTTTGGTTGTATGAAACAGAAAGAAAAACAAAAAGGGCTTTATGGAAAGGGTACTAGGTAACTCATATACTCAAAGGAAAGGCTTAAGAACTAAAACTCAGTATTGAAAGGAATTATATGCAGCTTTGGGGATCTCAGTCAGGAACTCATGGATAGCTTCTTTTACTAACTGGTAATGGAATAAATTTCATCATTTGTAACTTCATAGAAATTCAGATTCCTGGGAAAGAGTTTAATTGGCTTATTCCTTAATTAAAGCTGGGAGAGGAGGTTGGGCAAGACTAGATTTGACAGTCCCAGTGCTACCACAAGGATTTTAGAAAGCTGAAACAAGCAAGAGCAAAAGATGCCAAATTCAATTTTCATCTTAATGTGGTAACAGAAGCTTAGAAGTCAATAACATCTTAAATATCCAGGAAGCATCTTCATGTTGGCAAGTCCATGCCACAAAATGTCTTAATCAGTAGGCTGTAATAATGTATTAAATTTACAAAGACATTGCTTTGATTTGTTGTAGATTTTCAAATTTAGCCCAACATAAGCTAAATAATACTGTTCCTATAAGTTCTTAGTTCTAAAATGGAAGTCAAAAAGAGAAAATCAAGGATGGCTTGGCAGTTAAGAGAGACAAAACCTAGCTCTTGAAAAACCAGGGCATGGTCAACGGCCAGGATCATAATACTGGGAAGCAGAGTTACAAATATCCAATGTATGTGGGATACATGAAAGACTCCAAATACAATGGTGGTAAAGCTAAGGTCAAAGCTGGTGAGAAATAAAGAGGGTACAGAGCATAGGAATGAGTGGGATATGAAAAAAATATTTTGCAAAGTGGTTTTTAATAGTAGGGCTTATTTTGGAAGCCTCAGTCCCAGGAAACAAAATGAGCACATGCTTATAGTACAATCCAAGGAAAAAAATCTAAGGATAAATAATTAGAAAAATCTATTTTTTTTTCCTTCTTAAATGCATTGGAGTGATCTCCAGGATTATTTTATTGGTTTAGAATTGTTTTTATTTGAAATCCCACTTAGAATTGGGCATTTAAATTTTTTCAGTGTTTAGGTCTCTAAATGTCTTCCTCTTGCCCTGTTCAGCCACATAGCTGATAATTGGTGAAATCTGGATTTGAACCTTAGAAATCTGGATAAGCTGGCTTCACTCACAACACTCTGACACAAAATGTGTGGGAGTTTTCCTCATACCAATTGATTCTCCAACTCTGTACACCAATTGGATATCCTACAATTTAATCCAATTCTGACACTAACTACCCAGATTAGTGTCTGACTTCATAGGTTTAAAGGCTCAGTCCCACAGACCTCCTTCACTGCACTGGGTTCCAGGTTACCCACATTTCTTTCTGACTTGGCTAAAAATTGGGGGTTCCCAGGACCCCGCCCCTAGGTTCAATGATTTGCTAGAGCAGCTCACAGAACTCAAGAAAGTGGTTTTACTTACTATTATCAGTTTATTATAAAGGATATAACTCAGTAACAACCAAATGGAAGAGTGAATAGGACCAGGAATGGGGAAAGGGGCATCGAGATTCCAAGCCTTTTTCCAGTATGCCACCCTCCCAGCACCTCAATGTGCTCACTGATGTGGAAACTCTCTGAAACTCAATTGTTTTTAAACATTTTTATGGAGGTTTCATAATGTAGGCACGATTGATTAAATCACTGGCCATTGGCCATTAACCCAGGGAGATAGGGGATGGGTCTGAAAGTTTTGATTCTCTAATCATGTCTTGTTCTTTCTGGTGACCAGGCCCCATCTTCAAGCTATCTAGGGGCCCTCAACCACCAGTCATCTCATACAAAAGACACTCATCACTCCGGATATTTTAAGGGTTTTAGAAGCCTTGTACCAGGAACCAGGAAAAAGGAAAAAATATTGATATATGTTTCCCGTTGTACCACACAGAGCCTGTGTTCTTAATTGCTATGCAATACTGACTCTTAAATAAAGATAATATCAATAGCATGATAAAGATTAACAGATATTAAAACTTTAATGTGGTACACCCTCACATTTAGTAAATACACAAATAAATGTATCAATTTAGGGGACTCTTTCTGAAATTAGATTTGGAAGTTACTGGAATACATGAACAAGTGTGTCATAGGGGCCTTGACTAGGATGGCAGTGCAGGTTTACACAAGGTTTGGATCAACAACCAGGGCAGTGTTGGAGCAGTGGCCAGGGGCCAGGACAAAAAACACACTTAAATAAAATTAAAAGGGTCATGTTAGATAAATGGGTCCAAGGTGTAAATAAAGATCCAGAAGTAAAGGACAAAGTTAGATGTAAGAATGTGTTTAGAGACAGGGTTATAAAAATGGTAAAGATGAAAGGAAGTTACTTGAAAGAGCCTGGGATGTAAGCTATCAACAGATCTGGGCTGCTCACAGATCTCTCTATGGGACACCAAAGATATGGTTGGTAATGGTAGGAGTTAGTAAGGTTAGTGAGAGGAGGAGATTCTGGGATGGGGTGAAGTAGCTGAGTTTCCTGGATTTGAGAATTCTTATTTTTAGGACAAGTACATTGGACTAACTGTTTTTAAAAGTTGCTTTCAACTCTTAACATATACTTTGCTGCAGAATAATTTCATGAAAATAATCTAACTGCAGGTCCTGGGGGTGTTTGTGAAGATACTGTATCAGTGTGATTGGGGGGTTTAATTAGTTTCCATGAATATTACAACATTAAGGCTGCGTTAGATACAGATTTCAAAATAGGGAACCTCTGATGAGGCCCCACAGAGCATCAAGTCTCAAGTAGAGAGGAGATTTAGTGTTCTTCTTTAGCTGGGTAGAACAGCGGCACTGTGGCATCAGTCATAGGAATCTTCCTGCTATTATCTCCGAAGGGTCAGGTATCGTGGATCAGGAACTAGAAAGGAATGGAGAGTGGTCTCCCTAGAATTTGTAATTTTGTCTTAAACCAAAATAAAAAAACAAAAAAAAAAACAAAACCCTAAAAGGATTCAGTTTGTCTGGGAGACTGGTCCTGGTCCTAGGCAGGTGAAAGATAAGATTTCATCTCCCAGGCTGGGGTTGGGAGAGAAGGCAAGCTATACTGGTATTTTGAATCCTAAATTCATAATGTGGCGTCAAAACCCGATAACTTAGAAAAATAATTGTGATGAAGATGTTTGTATTTCTGTAATCATTTTCTTTTTTTCCCATTTAGCACGTGGTAAGTTCCTTATGAAATTACAGTATTTCAGCAGTGTGAAACACAACTGAGAGAGATTTCATTTTTCTTTTGCTACACTTGGTCAAACAATTAAAGGGAGGCAGCATAATTCTAGGGATGAGGTATGATGGCGTTTCTAATACTCAAATGAAAATCATAACAAGAGGGCTTCCCTGATGGCGAAGTGGTTGAGAATCCGCCTGCCCATGCGGGGGATGCGGGTTCGTGCCCCGGTCTGGGAGGATCCCACATGCCGTGGAGCGGCTGGGCCCGTGAGCCATGGCCGCTGAGCCTGCGCGTCCGGAGCCTGTGCTCCGCAACGGGAGAGGCCACAACAGTGAGAGGCCCGCGTACCACAAAAAAAAGAAAAAAAAAAAAAAAATCATAACAAGAAAATGAAATTAAGAGTCCCAAAGTCAGGACCTCCTTTTTAAGGTACCACATGGTCAACACTCCCTCCCCCGCCCCCCATGAGCATGCAGAGGGTTGCAGTTCAGTTGTCTGATGTTCCTTGTGTGCAGCCAGAGCTTGATCAAGTTGTGCTCATCTAATTTCACTTGCAGACCCCCGGTCTCAGTCATTGTCTGAGCTGAGTCAGCACCTTCCTGGTTCTGCCAGACTTTCTTCCACTTCGTTACCTCGGCATTCCTTATCTCGTGCCGTCGTGCCGTCAATGGCAGGACTCTGCTATCAATGGCCTTGTCCCTGCTACTGTTGTTTTCTTCTCAGAAATGTTTATTTTCCCTTTGGGCCTTTAGGACAGCATTGATGGTAATACCTGAGAACATAAAAATTCAAAAAATATTTGGTAGATAGTTAGTAGGATGTGTGGGGTGGCAGAGAGGAAAGGATTCAGCATGGCACCCAGGGTTCTGGTGTGGTCAGCTGGGTGAGTGGCAGTGAGTTACCTGAGCTGGGAGGATACGAAGGAAGGATAGATTTGGTAGGGATGGGGTGATGAGCCTCATGATGGAAACAGTAAAAATAAACACTCCATTTTATTGACATCTACTCTTTCAGGCAATGTTTCCAATGCTTTAAATGAATTAGTTCTCATTCTCAGAGTAATTCTATAAGTGCAGTTTGATGTGATCTCTAGGCCACCCCAATGACTATATCTAACAGGTAGTTAGTTTCAAGTTTAAGATTCAGAAAGGGGTCATCACTGGAGATATAGAACTGGGTATAGATGGTAGTTAAAACCATGAAAGCCAATGCAATCACCAAGACGTGCCTGTCAAATCAAGAAAACAGTCAGACAAAAACAATCATTATGATATAATGGAATGGAGGGAGCGTGGGATTTGGGCCAGTTGAATTCCATTTGAAGTCTTTGTTTCTCTGCCCATTTAATAGAGATTCTTTTTCAAAAACAGCTTCTATTATCCAGTTTTAACCAATGTCTTGCCCTATCCATTCCCTACCAGAGTTTACTGGACTAGGGATAAAAACCTGGCTCAAGAAACTCAACATAAAGGTTAAGCTGAGCTAATCAGAATTTCTTTAGGGCATTTGGATCAAGTGCCTGGAAAAGTGTCCCTTAACTGTCAACTTTTCCTGTCCCCTGCTTTTATAAGCAGGAGACCTTATAATGACTCCAAATCAGAATTGCTGTGAAAATATTGTTTACAAGGGTGGATTGTTGGGTGTGAAATAATAGAAAGTCATCTGAATTATCCAGAAATTTCCCTTTGGTAAACTAATTAAGTATATCCCTGTGAAGGACAGCAGATAATATAGTAAACGGGGGCAGAGGTGTATGACAAAAAAAGTGATATTTTGTACAAAATAAAACCTAGTAGAGAGGAGACTCAGCACAGAGAGGAGGTGAGCAGTTAGCAGAGATGGGAGAGGCTAGGTTCCCCAGGATAGGGTCCAACAATTGAGAAATTGTTCAGGTCATGGCTGTCATATATCCCTCAAGGAAATACAGTAACATCCTTGAGTTGCCATTCCAAAACGGCACAACTCAAAAGACCACTCTCTCCTTGGCCTTTATTTTTCAGCTTATTTGCCTAAATAGGTGAGAAACATTGCTGTGACATACCAAACATGGGGGAGGGAGATGAGAGAGGGAAATGACCTTATCACTTCAGCCAGGAATCAGAAGAAGGCTCACGTGCCTGATTCCTCCTCCAAATCTCAATATTCCAAATTTCCCTCAGGCAGTCTGGGTCTACATTTCCCTTGGGCATATACAGAATATTGGAGCCCAGTGAATTAGAACTTGTTCATTGCATTAGCTGGGTACATGTGTAACATTATTCCTTTGTAATACTTCCAAGCTCCCAATCAACTTTCTAAGCCAATCTGCTTTCCTTCAGTCATCAGCAAAACATTTTAAGTTTCTTCAATTAAGCATCGTTTGAAAAACAGCTGAATTGATAAGTGATACTTCTTATTTTTCCAAAGATGATCAAAATTTATAATACTTGCTTTCTAGCAAAAATTTTATTTTTAAAAATCATACTATATATCTTAAGTTCCAGAAAACTTGTTTTTGGCATAAGGCAGACAATTGGAGTCTACATTTTTATACTCAAGTGTATCATTAATTTATAGAATTTTTAAACACTTTTACCCAGTTAGAGCTTGTTGCCTGCATATTATAAACTACATTTTAAAATGCCTACTCCTGAAATTTTCAGACTTTTCTGATGTACAATAATAAGTGACAAGTGATATACATTTTGTTAGGAGATGCCAGAGGGCTTCAACATAAACTCTACCTGCAAGGCAATCTTAAAATGTGTCATCTAAGAAATTTTCAAAATTGGAATATTAACACAGAATATATAGCTCTTTAGGGTGAGTGCTTGTGCCTCCACAAGCTTTTGTGATTCCATTTGTGAGATTGGACAATGAATGATGGAGCTGGTGAGTAAAGAGCTCTTAATAACCCTGGAAGTTCAACTCTTTTCTTAATTCTAATTGATATACATAGAGTGAAATACCTTACGTAACATTCAGTGTGTGTGTGTCTGTATGTGTGTGTGCACGTATGCCCCACAAAGGGTGTGGAAATCTGAATCCACAGGCAGGTCTTTGTTATTTTAGCTTGCTTATGTCTTTGTGGCTTCTAAATGAACTGATATCCATTTAGCATATGAGTATTGAAAGCAGGTTGAGTCAATCAATATTGCCAATGTCCTGCAAAGAGGCATTCAAAATAGAGGCTCTGTCTAGTTCCATGGCAGAGTCTATCATCAGTTATTTACCTTTGTGCAGGAAACTAGATTGGCACTGTTTCCTGTTTTGAGTTTTTTTTAATCAAATTACTAATCTTTTACCCAGAAGATGATGTTCTGGAATTTGAGATATTTGTGTCTGCTTGGTAAAATCTTAAAATTATTAACTAGATCTATGTGCTAAAGATTGGGGTCAGGCAAGGTCATATAATCTACAGAATCTGAAAAAGGAGACAATTTCAGAAAGGCAAGTTTATCTCCTTTGTCTAAGACAATATCTCCTGTATTTTCTACTTAGATGTGAAATCCTACAGCAAGAGATTTTTTCTCTAGTTTAAGGCTTTTTTTTCTTTTCCAGATAAAATGCAAATCTTACTTAGGAGGTATATTCTCCCACATGTACTTTATCTTAAATATTCCCAAGGTACTATTTAAGAGTAGGTATTAATAGGTATTAATAGGTGTTAATCTACTGTGTCTGTGGATTACTAAGGCAAAGAAATGATATCACTCAGGATGGGGATGGGAATGGGTTAGGATAGAGCCAATACTTAGTGTACTAGAGATGTGGGGAAGACAGGATGAACTTGCCTTTATTTACTCCTTCTACAAATATTTATTGAAAGTCAATTATATGACAGTTATGCTAAGGTCTTAGGATACAAAATTAAACAAAATAATTCTTTTCTGTACTTACAGAGTGTACTGTCAAGTGGGTTAGTTTCCTGAGGCTTCCTTAACAAATTACCCCAACCTTGGTGACTTAAAGCCACAGAAATATATTCTCTCACAGTTCTGGAGGCCAGAAATCTGAAATTGAAGTGTCAGCAGGGCCATGCTTCTTCTGAAGTCTCTAGGGGAGGATTCTTCCTTGCTTCTTCCAGGGTCTCAGAGCCCCAGGCAATTCTTGGCTTGCGACAGCATTAATCCAATCTCTGCTTCCAGGGGCGCATGACCTTGGTTATTCCATTCATCTCTGTCTTCCCTCTGCCTCTGTGCTCTTCTTATAAGGACACCAATCATTGGATGTAAGGCTCACCCTAAGTCCAGAATGAGCTCCTCTCCAGAACCTGAACTAATTACACCTGCAAAAACCCTATTTCCAAATAAGAACATATTCTGATGTCCTGAGCGGATCTGAATTTTTGGAGGACACTATTCAATACACTATACCAAGGAAAGAAACCAAACACATATACCTTCAGTTTTAATACAGAACGATGCTGGGAAAGGTGACACGGGAAACAGGAGCGGGGCGAAGAGGAGAGTGAATAGTTTTAGGAAGAGGATATTTTAAAAGATCCTAAAGAAAAGGTATGGAATGGTTCAAAAGAAGTTCAGTGTGGTGGGAAGCCACGAGAGTATAGGTGAGATAGGAGGGAAGGGGGCAGGGCACCACCTTTAAAAGAATGACATAGCCATAGAGGATGTGACAAAAACCGGTTAGAACCTACCAAGATGGCAGAAGATTCGACTTCCAATAGACCTTGAGCCTCATTATACGCTCATTGTAATGCATTAGCATGCTAAATGACGCACCCACCAGCACCATGACTGGCAGCATGACAGTTCTGAGGCTCACCATAAAAGGCCAAAAAGTGGGCACTGACCCAATTCCTGGAAATCCCTGCCCTTTCTCCAGAATAGTTGGAATAATCTTCCCACTCATTAGCTGATGAAATTACCCAGCCCGTAAAAACTAACCATCCCGTATTTCAAGGCCACTCTTGCCTTCTGAGATGGACTGTATTCCACCTATGGAATATGTATCTCTCTCAGTAAACTGGCTTTCACATACTATGGCTCATGCTTGAATTCTTTCCTGCATGAGGCCAAGGACACTCACTTGCGGCCTATCCCAGGAACTTGCCCGAGACCTGGGATGTGACCACCCTCTCACACCCCATTTTCCTGCAATATCTTTACAAAGGAAGAGGAAGAAGTTGGAAAACCCACTTCTCTCCCTCCCCACTTTTCATTTGATTATAAAAATGTAGCCCACTTAGTTCTTGGGGCAGAGCCCTCTTGCCTGCCCACTTGTGTCCTTCATAAGTGTCCTATACTAATAAATCCATTTCTTACCTACCACTTTGTCCCTCACTGAATTCTTTCTGCACTGAGACTTAAAGAACCTGAGCTTCATTAAGTTCTGAGACAAATTGTGCTATTTCATAGGGAGAGAGAGGGATTAGAATGGCAAAAATTGAAGATATTTATCTAAGGAGGGGCCAGTTCATGAAGATGTGAGGATTGTTTTCCTGAGATAAATAGGCAGCCATTGCAGGGTTTTAAGTGGAATAGCATTGTTCTCTTTACATTCATTATACATACATTACATTCAGGAAGGTCGCTCTGTGCAGAGCAGGACGAGGAGAGGGAGGGAGGTCATATTGGAAACAAGGAGACTTAGGAAGGAGGGTATCACATCTTATAGTGGCTTCCTGCTCGGCCAGGAAATGATGGCCAACATCATTTTTCTCTGAGAACAAGTCTATTGTTTTTGATATTTGGCAAGTTTGGACACTTTTTGTTGTATTTATATTGTCTCAATTGAATTTGAGATCCATGAAAGTTTTGACACAGTTTTTCTTTTCTTATTTAGTTCCAAATAGGATCTATTAAAGTGTAAATCATCGAATGGGTATTCACATGTTCACTGATGACAATTTTAATGTGGAAGTGTTTCTAAGTTGAAATAGACACCAGAAAAAGCACAACGTGACTTAAATTTTCTAAGACCATAATTATAATTATATAACACAAAAAGGAAGTGAAAAGAGACACCAAATACAAATATGATTAGTGGATCATTTTGCTTTCTTTTGTAAATAATTTTTCATGCACAATTACACTTACACCTGCATGTACTAAATTAATTTTTCCATGTGGATGAGTAAGGAACAATGATAACCGTCTGAGAAATACGTCCATTTCAAGCACAGATTGTTTTATGCTCTCTAGTTCAAGATCAGAAGGCATGTGAGATGGAGTAGCATGAGAAGTGCTCTCTTTATAATTTTGCCTTAAATCTCTAATTCTGTGGAATTTGTGTTAGTGTCAGAAATATAAAACTACACTCATCAAGAATAAATTTTCTCTTCGTTCAAAGCTAGCTTTAATTTTTCTGATATTTCTGCCTGGGTTTAGGCTTGTGATTATAACACCTTAGCACATGAATCGTGTTCTTTATCTTCAAAGAGCATCATAAACATTCAATAATTATTCCTTACCATGCTTCTGCAGGGTAGGTATTTTTGTTCCTATCCCATTTTACAGACCTAAAAACTGAGGGACAGAAGCCATGTAGGTATCCAATGATCCCAACAGGTTGCAAAATAACAACCTTTTGAATCTTAACCACATTTTCTCTTTCTTTTTTGGTTCTTTCTATGGACATGAAGGTATAAGAAAGAGATTGGGGAAAAATTTTAAACTCTATGATGTTTTCAAAGGAAAGAAAAAATATCACACCTTTTTAACAGCCATTCAGCTGCAGGTAAAGAATTTAACAGCTTGCAGAGTGCTAATTAGAGCCCATTATAACTTGATTGACCTGCATTGGCAGTCATACTCCTCATGTCCTTGCAAGATGGAGATTTTGCTTCTTTGCAGAGTTCTGATTCAGTAACTCAGTTGCCTGACTAGGGAAGCAGTGATAATTCAGAGGCAGCAATCAGAACTGGGCTGCTCAAATCAATATTTAAAATGGAATTTTCCCTTTGCGTATAATAAGCAACATTCCAGTGGCCCAAATGTTTTCACAGTTACTTGCATAGGGATAGAAAATTGAGGTTCATTATCTGTCTTAACTTCTTAATTAACAAAGTCAAAGAATATATCGAAGAAACGTTAATATCTGTATTTGGCCTTCGTGCCTTTTGCTATTTACTATTTGCAAAAGAAATCAAGTATGTATATTTACAAGGTAAATGCTTTGTACTCAAGTGGCAAAATTAGCTTTTCTGGATAAGTACATATTTGGGTGAAAAGTGTTTTCTTTCGATGCTTCATTCGATGATTTTCTTGGCGATCTAAGGGGACTTTCTGCTGTCTCTGATAATTACATTTAATGCTGTTCTATACACTTCTTCTCCACAATTTCCTCCACCCACACTTCTATTTGCTTACTGCACAGAAACTTGTTATGTGGAAAATCATTCCTATTTCATACACCCCCTTTCTTCTCACAAATAATTCTCCCAATTCCCTTCACTTTTTTAAAATTGTTCTTAAAAGATTTCCTTTTTTAAAAAACTTGAGATACAATGAACATGTAACATTATATTAGTTTCAGGTGTACCTAATTATATTTGTATATATTGTGAAATGATCACCACAATAATTCTAGTTAACATCTATCATATCCTCCATTTCTAACTTACTAAATCTTCTAGGTCTTCAGGCTAAGTAGTTGAATATTACTTATTTTGGAAATTAACACTGGAAAATACCAATGTCTTTTTGCTTCCTTTCTCTTTCATGACCTTATCCCCAGACCTATCTGCTCTAGCCTACTCTACATTTTGCTTTTATAAACTTTTTCCTTAAAGATAATTTTCTTCTAACACTTGTTGAGCACTTGTGTTGTGCCATCCCCACCACGTGATGACCTTAGGATGGTAGAGCCTCTGATTTTCTCATTCACCTCTATCTCTCCACTCTTCAGGGAAGTGCC
This sequence comes from Globicephala melas, assembly GCF_963455315.2. Taxonomy (NCBI): domain Eukaryota; kingdom Metazoa; phylum Chordata; class Mammalia; order Artiodactyla; family Delphinidae; genus Globicephala; species Globicephala melas. Next base: position 45,956,771 of record NC_083331.1, read on the forward strand.
TGGTATGTGCTAGAAGCTCAATAAATATTTGCTAAATGACTGAATGAGCAAATTATGCTTCTTGCTATCACCTTTAAGATTCTCATTTTAGCCTATCTACTTGCCACCCTCCACAAATATGATATAGATTCTATCTATAGATATTATGGAATTAATTGTCACTCAGTTGCATCAATTATTATCAGGCTCTTATGAACTCAAAAGCAGAAATTAATTGGGCCTTGAAGACAAAGGAAGGAAGAAACCCAAACAGGTAGTCAAGTACATGCCATCATGAGATCATTTGCATCATTATTCAACCAAAGTAACTTAAACATAGTGCTTCCCCTTTTTCATGTATTTCAAATTGATGGTATGACTCTTTCTCACCATCCATTCAGTGAAACCAGTTAATGTATAATTTATCTTATATTTATCTTTGTCCTGAGGTGAATTCATAGTGGACAGTAAAGATACAACATCAACTTATTTTTGAATAACTAAAAAAAGGCAAAAAAATATAAGCGTAGACAATTAAGACAGCATCAGTAGTAAAGTTACTACATAGAACAATTGCCATAATAATGCTCTTTACACTTGAGAGAGATATGTCACAAAATTGAGCTTCCTGGCAGCCCATCTGTAGAGTCACACTCAGATCCTTCTGGCTCAGTTTGTGACCTCTATTTCATACTATGTCACTGTGTTTCTGAGTCTGATCTATTAAATTCCAATTTCTTGTGTTCTTTTTTGGGGGGTTTGGTTTTGAGGGGCTTACTCCTCACTAGAACATTGTAGTTCAGTCCTAGGACATGGTGCTTTTGGATGGAAAACCCAAAATAGAATTAGATAATGCGTTCCTTCAAGGAGCTGTATACCTTCTCCTCTATCTAAAACAACCTCTTCAGTTATACTCCCCATCAGGGTATCAAATCAGATATCATCAAATCAGGTATCATTCCAGTAAAAATAATCCTCAGCTCTCTTCTATCTTGAGGGCATCTTTGGTGTTTTTTGATTAGCCTTTTATTTTATATTTTATTTTAAGTTTGAGGCATAGAAATGTGTTAGGGTATGAAACTTTGTAACAAATATTAGAGGACTTAGTTACATATCTAAATGAAGGTAACATTTCCCCAGTGATAGTATATGTGTACATGTACATATTTTCAAATTCGTTTTAAGTCTCATAGCATTTTTTAAATGCACAATTTGCATCTTTTAAAGGCAAATTTGGATTTTTAGAAGACAATCAAAAATCATTTTGAACGTTGGGTAATAATTATTTTGACCAAAACATCTCCAAAATGAAAATATTTTCTTTCACAAGTCAACACAAAAAATTGTTTCTTTCATAAGTCAGTTCAAAAAATCATTCCAAAAGAAAGTATGCACAAATTACATGATGTGAAAACTCACTATAAGTATATAGGCTCATAATCACCCTTGCATCCAGTCTATATACTAATTTATTACATAAATTACTCTATCTACATACTAATTTATTGTTATATTTGTTGCTTTGTAGAAGGTTTAATTTATTTATTTACTGTACATCTTGTAAATTTTAATAAAAAGTTTGAAGCTTAGGTATACATAGTTCATATAGTATGTTTATTACGGAACCAAACTTGAGTCCTCTCACTGACACACAGTAAAGTCAATCTACTGACACTGGGTTGTGATGAAGGAAAGTACAGCGTTTATTTCAAGGTACCCAACATGGGGCCAAGCAACGAGAATGGGCAACTCACCCTTAAAAGACCTAAGCTTCCTAATGGCTTTCAGAGAAGGGTTTTTAAAGGCAGTGTGAGGGAGGGGATTATGGGGTGCCTGATCAACTTGTGGACATTCTTCTGATTGGCCGGTGGTGAGGTAACGGAGTGACATTTCAGGAGTGAACGTCATCAACCTTCTGGTTCCAACTGGTCTGGGTTCTATGTGCTTGGTAATCAGCATGCAGTTAACTTTTTCCACTTGGTGGAGTTTTTAGTATCTGCAAAACAACTCAAGGATATGGTTCAGCATATTCTCTATAGCCCTTGAGGAGGGACCAAAGGTCCTTGACTTTGTTTTTTGGCTAAACTATTATGTTGTCTTGCTTGACTGTTTTCCTTTGTTTTGCATTTTCTCAGCTCTCTGATTAAATTTGCTCTTTGGAACCCAGGAAAGACCTCAAAGGCTAAAGCTTTTCTGCAAACAAGAGGCAGGGGACAGGGTGGGGGGGGAGGGGGGGAGGGGGTGATGAGGTGGAGCAGTCTATCTTCAGGAAGGCCTCATATGCTTCTGCTCCTTTACATGTTGAGAGTTAAATTAATGAATGCCAAAGTCTTTTTTAAATTATCAAGCAGTATGCAAAGGCTAGTTACTGATGTCATTAATATTTTGTATCTTCTACACAGATCCTAGTATAGGATGAGCTATAGCCTGCATATTCAATTTGTTGACTGACCAGGGAACAGTGTGATCAAGATTGTTTCAAAGTTTTTGGTATCGAGTAATGATTCCTCTATTGACAATTTACCTGTGTATCACTGTAAAAGGCAAGAAAAAATTCATTGCTCTAAAAATGAACTCAGGACTCTCAATCCTCCACTATTCTGTCTAACCCATCATGCTGCATTCCATCATATTTTAACACAAATATACTACTTCCCTTAAAAGATAAAAAGTCAATTTAAGGAAAACTCACACATACCAGAGTGTAAACTTGCACCAGTGAATGAGTTAAAGTTGTATTTGCATTGGTATGTAAAGCAAAAACATATGCTTTGATGTTAAGAAAGTTGCCCTAATGACTGGCAATTATGCATAACTATCCTTTGACAGTAAATCATCCACACGTTATGCTCATATTCTTTGGGCCAAATTCTTCCTTCATGACTCCCACATTTCATGACAGCCAGGCTGCAGAGAGCCAGAGTTGCAGAGTTAGGACAAGAGGAGGTCCTTCTTTCCAATTACTAAAGAATACAAAGGGGAGGAGAGTGTATTATTTTCCTGCCTTGCCCCAATTTAAAATAATACATTCCAAAAATTCAACATCAAGTACAAAGCAAGGAAATGATAACAGAATGGCATCCTGGGCTGATAGGGAATTATTTTTTTCCAAATTCTTAATATTGTGATATTTCTTTATAAAAAAGACATTGAATAAAAAGATATAGTTATTGAACCCTTTATTTCTGTTTAATTAGGCTCTTGTCCTTGTCTTCCAAAGCATACCAGCCTTGTATTTTCCATCAAACTTCTCCTCCTTTCTCCTTTCTTTTCCCATATGTTCAGCAATAAACTCCTATTTTTAGCTTGTCTATGTTGTATTTAAAGATTGCATCATCTTCCCTTCCTCTTGAATGGTCTGTCAAGCAGATTTCATACAAAATACCCAGAAAGAGAAAGATATATATATATATATATAAAACTTACTTTAAAGTTCTTTTGATATCTAAGGTCATAGGGATAAAACTAAGGCTGTAAAGTGATAAATTCTACTAACCTCTACTGAAAGAGTTCATTCAGCTTCTAAAAGTGCTCAACTTGTTTCCAGTAAGTAATTTAATTTATATTCTGGTAGTATCTAACTGAATTTTTTAAAAAAAGAGAGAGAAATTGTAGAAAGCAGTAAAAGACACCTGTCTGGATGCATTTTATTTAATTGTTTCTTTCATTCAACATTTAATACAAATGTACTGTATAGTATGAATTAATTACCTCACTAGGGTTTTCCATATTATGTATACCCCTGGTCATTTTTGCTCTACAGCTTTTTAGCTATACTTTAAAAAGAAATTGAAAAATTTTTGCCTTCCTTGCATTTGCATTAAATTCTCTTCCACCCAAACCTGAGTCTTCTAGAAATCTGACCATCTCTCTATTCTGCCCTACTCTCATTATAATTTTTGACACAATCTTCCATTTGTTTTCTAATTTTCATTTTCTTTCATTTATCTTATCTTCATGGCTGCTTCACTACCAGTTCCCAATGTTCAAATAATTAATCATTGGTATCAGTGTATTTTAAGTCACATCTAAGGTGGCAACTGAATTATCTCTCTTTTGCACAATTATTTTAATAGGATTTTATAATTCTTATCCACATGGTTAATTATTTCAGGTATCTCAAAGACTGGGTTTGAATTTTTAAATGAGTTCAAATTTGTAGTATTCTTGGCCAAAATTTTACTCTGGTAAGCCTATGTATCAGTTAGGGGGTCAACCAGAGATGCAAAACTAGTAAGAAATAGATTAGATAGGTACAGATAGGTAGGTAGACAGGTAGGTAGATAGATAGATAAATAGATAGATAGATAGCTAGATTTACTACAACAAATAGTCTTACAAAAATGTGGAGACTGGCTAAGCAGGCCTGCAGTCTCTAGGGCAGGCAATCAGGAAGGTAAGATCATGAGAAAGTTAGAACTCCACAAGGTGAAGCTTGGAATGCACGAACAGGCAGTCAAGAAAGGAAGATTCCCAGAAGATGAAGTCTCAGGAGTGTGAGCTGAAGCTTGGAGTCCACACTCAGTGACTGACCACACTCAGGCCTCTTCTGAAGGACTTCACTTTATTTGAACATTGTGGTCCAGTGTTGAGGAAGCCATGAGAAATGAGATAAGTGTAGAAAACATATTATGAAATACTGTGTCAAAAATTATAATAATAGAAGGTAAGAATGAAAAAATCATAAAATTGTCAGGCCCACTCTTTTAGTTAATTTAAGGTCAATTGATTAAGGGCTTTTAATTACATCTACAGAGTTCCTTCATAGCAGCACATAGGTTAGTGTATAATTGAATAACTGCATGTGTATGTTGAAAAGTTTCTGCTGCTTCCTTTCTGTCCTCCACCTCTACTGAGAGAATATCCCTCTTAGCCCACCCTAACTGGAAACATATCAGAAAGGGAATTCTGGGACTGAAGTCCAGCTGAACAAAGTGGACACCTCACAAAGCCATCAGTCTCTAGGAAGAATGTCTGACCAGATGCTGCTTTGTAGCTCACTGAGAATATTTGGTGCTTTATCCCTAACAAGCAAGTGCTCATAAAGAATGCTGAAAAAATGACCATTGGTTGATGATAACTAATGTTTATTGAATAAGCACTTATTAACTTACTGTTAATACAATCCCTGGCACACTTTAATATATTAACTCTCTCTCCCTAACAACGTTATCAGGTAAGATTCTGCTTGTATCCCCATTTTCAGATGAGGATACTGAAGCACAGATGGGCCAAGTAACTTGCCCAAAGTCACATAGCTTGTAAGTGACATGACCAGTTTTTGAACATAGAGAATCTAGCTCCAGAGCCCATAAACTTTACCATAAGTTTGAGCATCAAAAAAGCCCTGAATTTTTAAATTTTATTACAAAAATGTTAAATGTCCAAACTCAAATCAAATTCTTGAGACTGTAATGCTTATTCCACTTATTTCCTATATAATAAGACATCAGTTAGGATAAGAACTCATCTTTACTTTTCTACTAAATCCCTGTACTTTTTTTCTGTTTTCAGACTATGGACTGTTACGTTTTGTCACCTATCTGGGCACAGCGAGCCCGTTTAGTTAAGGAAATGCTTCCTCAAAGACCAGGACAAGCCTGTCACGCCTCCAGTCTCCAAGGACACCTACAGCTCTCACTCCCCTGAATCAGACCTGGTTTCCTGCAGGATGTAGAGCAGCACTTTATATTAAATACAGTTCATCCCAACAGAGCCAGATGCAAACATGGAATGAAGGATGAAGGAGGCATCAATAAACTGAAGGATTTTAGTGAAACCACTTACTGTAAGTGCGACAGACTTGGATGAGGTGGGTGACAGTGTAAAGTACTCTGAAAAATCACTGGCTCCCACCGTTTTATCTCATTCACACTGGAGTTATTCCTGGAAATGAAAGTACTTGGTGAGGCCAAGGATTTCCTTCCATAAGGCTAGTGGCTATTAAGGAATTGAAAAATGGGTGTGTCATTAGACAGAGACTTAAAGGGGGGGATCAGTTCAATCACTGTATATCATGTTACCAGGATATACAAAGATTATGCTAATCCTTAGCACATCAATTAACAACCAACCTGTCTTTTTCTGTATTTTTTTTTCATGGAAGCAATATTCACAGTTGATTTCTGAGTTCTTAGACAGTAAAAAGCTTGCCATAAAATAAGAGATGTTAGGGGCTTCTTATGGAATAATGGAAAAATGGAAATTAATGTCAAAATGATGTCATGGCTTCAAAACATTGTTGGTACAAGTGCCTGACAGGCATCCTTGACACACACTATAATGACATAGTAAGAAAGCAAAAATAATGTGACAATGACTTTCTATAGGACTTATGAAGAATGACTGGATGGGGGCTGCACTCCATAGGCTGATCTCAGGTAGAAGATGCATTTCCTCTGTAAGACATCAATATTTATGAGATTTATTGATTATCTTGTCATGTTTAAAATATGTGCTTAACAGTATATTTAAGGGTCAATGGGAGTCACAGGGACACATAGGAGAGCAGCATCATCTACCAGCAGAACAGGAGGGAGACTGTGATATTCTTTGTCAGTTCTTACCGGTTCAAGCAAATCGTAGTTCTCTCTCTAAGAAAATAAATCATTAGAATTATAAAATAATTCTCAGAGAGAAAACACCAGGTCAACAAGATTTTACAGGCAAGGTTAAAAAATATTTTAAAAAGCCAACAATAGTATTAATATCATATAAACTCTTCCAATAATCTTCTTCTTTAAGAGCATTATTATTGTATTATTGGGGAATGTTCTGGCTTGTTGCCAATGTATTCATGGTAAGGGCATTTGATGGTTCACAATGTGTGAACCATCAAATCACATACTTTTAGAGCTGGAAGAAACTTTAGCAGTCATCTAGCTCAACTCCTCAGAGAGAAAGGGCTTACTCTAGATTATAGAGCTAATTAGTGGTAAACCTACTGCCGGTACTTCTAACAACAAGGATAGAGTCATTTCCTTCATGCCAGGTCAAATCAATTAAGACTGCGCTTGACTGCAAGTATTGTATCATGTACCAAGAAAGCAAGAAATAGGCAGTTCTACACTGGTGTGCAGATCATCAATGCCTTTGAGGATCCAGGGTCCTTCTAGCTTTCCCATCATCTGTTTGTGTTTCAGGCAGAAAGAAGGAAAAAGGGAAATGGGTTGAACTAACAGATGTCAATTCTTTGTCAGATCTCAGTCATATGGCCTCCTCTAGTTTCAATCAACAATTTTAACTCTTACAGGTTCAGACAATGGGGACGAAGAGGACTGAAAATGGAGGTTGGAACAACCATCCAATAATGTCTGCCATACTACCTCCTATAAACTGAATTTTGTCTCCCAAAATTTATATGTTGAATTCTTAACCCCTTGGTGACAGTGCCTTTAAGGAAAGGATTAAGGATTAAGGTTAAATGAGATTATAAGGGTGGAGCCCTGATCAGATAGAACTAATGCCCTTATAAGAAGAGGAAGAGACACTTGAGCTCTCTCTCCACCATGTAGGGACACAGTGAGAGGTAGTTATTAGCAAGCCAGGCAGATGACCCTCACCAGAGACCAAAACCTATCAGAACCTTGATCTTGGACTTTCCAGCTTCTAGAAAGATGGGAAAATACATTTCTGTACTTTAAACCACACAGTCTATGGTACTTTGTTATGGCAGCCTAAGTGACCTACTACACCAGCATACACAAATATGGGCATTCACTCATTCATTTAACAAGAGTTCAGGACACCTACAATGTTGGAATCACTGAGATATGTGCAGGGATTGAGATGAACATGTCACAGTTCTGTCCAGTGGGTATGTGGCAGGACAAATAATCAACAACAGCAACTGCGTGGTAATTGTCCTCCTAAGTAATTGCAGATTATTATTGAAATACAAAGGGAGTAAACAAGAATTTCACCTAACAGCTCAGCAGCATGGCCTCAAGGCAGATTTCTAAGATAGGTTGGCCTCTAAACAACAGTCTAGTTACTTAACCTCTCTAAATTTGAACTGTGAAAATGAAGGTAAAAATCAACTGCATATATTTGTTGTATTAATTTAATGAAATAAACCTTGTAAATGAGATGATGAGATACACCAGAGTACCTGAAATTTGCTAAGCATTAAAAAAAATTATAATCACATCAACTATATCAGAGGTTACCTGACTTTTTCTATAAAGGGCCTGATGATAAATATGATAGTTGTAATCAACTCTGCCACAGTAGTATGAAGGCAGCCATGACAACACATAAACAAATTAGCATGCTGCATTCCAACAAAACTTTATTTACATAGACAGGTGATGGGCCAGATTTGATACATATTATCACAGATACCTAAATGCAAGTAATTTAAGGCATTATTTTAAAAGATGACTTTGTGTTTACCTTAGAAATGTGCCTTTGATCGTTAACAAAGTGAAAGGCAATCTACTGAATGGGAGAAAAGTGTTTGCAAATCATATATCTTACAAGGGTTTAATATCCAAAATATATAAATAACTCATACAGCTTAATAGCAGAAAACAAACAATCCAATTAAAAAATTAACAGAAGATCTGAATAGACATTTTATCAAAGAAGGTATACAGATGATGAACAGGTACATGAAAAGATTCTCAAGATCACTAATCACCAAGGAATGCAAATCAAAACCACAGTGAGCTATCACCTCACATCTGTTAGGATGTGGAGAAAAGAGAACCCATGTGCACTGTTGGTAGGACTGTAAATTGGTGCAGCCACTATGGGAAAAAGTATGACATTTCCTCAAAAAATTAAAACTAGAACTGCCATGTTTCAGGAATTTCACTTCTGGGTATTTATCTAAAGAAAATAAAAACATTAATTTGAAAAGATTACACTCCCATGTTTCTTGCATTATTATTTACGATAGCCAAGACATGGAAACAACCTAAATGTCCATCAATGGATGAATGAATAAAGAAAAGGTAGTAAACAATGGAATATTATTGAAACTTTAAAAAAAATAAATCTTACTATTTGTGACAACATGGATGGATCTTGAAGGCATTATGCTAAGTGAAATAAGGCAGATAGAAAAAGATAAATACCACATGATCTAACTTGTATATGGAGCCAAAACAAAAACAAAAAAATGAAAACAAAAATCAAGTTTATGGGTATAGAGGGCAGATTGATGGTTGTCTAAGGTGGGCTGGATAAGGGGTGGATGAAATGGGTGGAGGGGATCAAAAGTTACCAAAAAAAAAAAAAAGAAAGAAAGAAGAAAAGGTGCATTTACTTTAAAGTTAAGAAAACTGTACAGTCATATGGGTATTTGGATCACACACATGGGCCATGCCTACGGGCACTCAATCCCTCAAATGTTTCTCTTCTAGATTTATATCTCAGGATAAACAAGGGCTTAAAAGCAAACCACTATGTTAAGTGAGACTGGCTTTCTCCCAGTTACATTTCTGTGTTTTCACTTACAAAATAAAACCTAATCCCTGCCTCAAAAACTCAAGAACTAGAAGGGTGAGGGTGGAAAAGGGGGCCTAAAAAAAGGATAATTTTCATTTAAGTTTGTTTTAACTTAGTGCCAGGCACTAAATTAGGCACTCAGGAAACCAAGAAAAAGATGTAACTCCAGCCCTCAAGAAGCTTCCAACCCTCTGTGGGTTCAGAGGGCTGTCAGGATTGTTCTCTAGTAATACTGCAAATGTTTGATCTGGTTTCCTGAGAAATCATTGAAACTTTCCTCAAGAGTCCCTGGATAAAAGCCACGACTATTTCACTAACCCCTGTGATAACAAAGGATGGAGGAGGCTTTTAGTGGTGGGCCGTAATTTCATCATGATTCAAATGCTGCCTGTTCAGTTTTCAATCTCATAACTCCATAGTCCTTTCCCTTCAATTAGCAAAATCAATCACTGCAGGGCCGGGCCTGACCACTGGAAATTACCAACTTGTACAACCCATCTCTTTTTCCAGAGGGAGCCTTGATTCACTCTTCTCACAAATTTTACGTTTTTCTCCCCCAACCCATTCACCAAAGTTTGTTTTCATGAAAGAACTAAAGAACTGTGGACAAAGTAAAATTGTTGGAAGAGACCTGGAGGTAGAATATTATCTTGAGAGAGAAGAAACCTAGGGATTCATCCTGCTTTCTTTTATATAGAAATAAAACACCAGCACTAAGCTTGTCTTTGCAAGCAGCGCAGATGCTCCCTTCTTTTTCCTTTTGATGTATATTTGTGTATGAAAGCTTCATTTTCTTTGTTCCAGTGATTGAGGGAGTTTGATCCTTTCAGTATAAAGCATCTACTTTCATTTCCTTTATTGAAATGGATATTTATGCCAAAGAGAATTGTCCATATTTATTTGTGGGTCCTCCTTTCTTTATTCCCATATCTCCTGGTTATATCTTTTTTTTTTTTTTTCTTTCCTTTACCAGAAGTCCGCATGGCATTCTTCCATTGTGTTTATCCACTCGAGCTAATTGACAGTCACATAAGTGCAAGTAATGTGAGGTATTATTGAGAGAGATTTGTTTGCCTCTTTAATTAAGCAGTTGTTCACAGGTGCATACAGTTACATCAAAATTAATTGATAGCTTTACATCACACTTCTTGAGCCCACTGCTATTTGATGTTTGCAAACACAACTATTAGATTTGTCTTATCTTGTATATAGGGAGTCTTTCTCATTTTCTTCCAACTGAGGTTAGGACAGGTTGCCCTAAATACTAGAAAAATCTATTGAAGCAGCAAGGATAATTTGACTAAGAAGGGAACAAAGTGAAATATTTATTTCTGGAATATTTTATCACCACTGAAAAGTACAATAGAAGTCCTTTATGTTTCTGTATGCAGTGCCAGTTTCCTGAATGTCAAAGATTATTGCAACCCAAACCAAGTAGCTTCCTGTGAAGGCTCAGTGTTTATCTTTCATTAATACCAAGGAATTATATGCACTTACAGCAGGCAACTGGCATTTCCTGGGATTAAATTTTATTAGTAGTCATTTTTCACTCTTTTCTACATTTTATCTGAGTACCAACAAGGCACCGTCCCCTTCCCATTTCATGGTAGGGCCCCCCCAAGGAGAAATATAAACAGATATACTGCTATTATGTCTCCCACTTGCTCAAAGGAACAGGGGCTGGAGTTGGGAGGTATCTCATTTTCACTGTCCCTTTTATAGGCAGCTTGGTAGAAGAATTAAAATGCAGCCTCTGAGTGAAAATTCCCAAATCTGAGCCCTGCTCTATTATTTATTACCTGTGCGTTGTGAGCAAGTTACTTAACTTCTCTGTTCCTCCATTTATTTATGAGTTAATGGTGATAACTAAGTAAGTACTCATAGAAAGGTGACAGTAAAGTGTGTTCATGCAGTTAAGTCTTATAAGTTTGTTTTCTGTGTCTGTGAATCTATTTCTGTTTTGTAAGTAAGTTCATTTGTATCTGTTTTTGTTTTTTTTTAGATTCCACATACAAGAGATATGTGAGATTTGTCTTTCTCTGTCTGGCTTACTTCACTTAGTATGATAATCTCTAGGTCCATCCATGTTGCTGCAAATGCACAGCACCCATTTTTAACAATATTGTTGATTTGTAGTCATGTGTCTCATCGTACTATTTCCACTCCCCAACTGCTTTCCCACCTGTGGATTTCTTCAGTGGTGAAACAGGTAAAATAAAAAATTCACTCAGTATTTTGAGTGGGTGAGTCTCCATCCTGAAAGGTTTAATAGTCCCGGAGTCCCCATTTACTACCGAATTACTTGTCCTCCCTCTATTTGACAGAAATTTTAACACTTAAATAACAAAATCCAGAGAAGACCAAATTAAAATATGTATTTAACTCTTAGGAGAAATTCCACTAGCACACTTGAACTAGTGACAGACTGGATTATATTGCATTACCAGATTAACAGATCCTCACTTAGACAAGAGCAGAATGTTGAGGGAATAGAATGTCAAATATGAATGATTAGATTAGGGATGAAGGGGACTTCGTTATTAATCCTTTAGGATGGTGAAGTGTTTAACTCTGACCACTTTGGCTAGGTGAATGCCTACTAGCAGATTTTATCCAGAGGGTAGTTACTTAGTGTGTGTGCATCCATAAACACATATAGACAAAGATCAGCATAAAATCACATTGGAGACGGAAACACTAAAGACGCTAAATCTGTCACCAGTTCTAAGGAATAAATTTAGGGTCTGGAGTGGAAGATGAAATCTAAAAGGTCGGGGCTAGACAAACTCAGGAGTGGAGTTAGAGGCAAGGAATGGGTCAAGGACAAGGGCAGAACAAAACAAGAGGACATAGACCTTTGGCTGAGAACAAGCCTGGATGATGCACAGAGCTCTCTCTCGTTGGTGCTGTCTGCAGAATGTGTGGATGGGTCTGATCGAGTAAAAGGCACAGTATATTCATACATACACAACAGTAATATAAATATTTGCTTTTGTGAATTTTGCATTCAGCACAAGTTGAATTTTCCTTCTTAATTTTGACTCTAGATTTGTGAATTAATGGGACAGAATGAGAGACTTAAAGGCGTCGAAGATAGTAACGTATATGTTACTGCATTTGTAAGCACAGAGTAAATAGGAAATGGAGCTTTCAATATGCCAAATTTGATGCTAATCAAGGGACAAGATAGTGGCCTATAGGGACCAGGGCATGACACCACTTGGATTAGTACCAGTTGGAACCAGAGACTAGTTAGTTGTGTACAGACCTTCTGTCCTTATCATCTAAGATCTACCCAAATATAGGATTGCCATCTCCTCCACACACAGGCACTAATCTTCCCAACTCCCACCCCATATTTTGATATGCTTTTTTTTTTTTTTTCTTTTCCCGGTACGCGGGCCTCTCCCGTTGCGGAGCACTGGCTCCGGACGCGCAGGCTCAGCGACCATGGCTCACGGTCCCAGCTGCTACGCGGCATGTGGGATCTTCCCGGACCGGGGCACGAACCCGTGTCCCCTGCATCGGCAGGTGCATTGTCAACCACTGCACCACCAAGGAAGCCCTGATACGCTCTTCTTTACCTGTACTTATTACCTATAGCAATCCTTCCATTGTTAACTCTGCAAATCACCTGTATACTAAATATCTTTTTTTTTTTTACATCTTCATTGGAGTATAATTGCTTTACAATGGTGTGTTAGTTTCTGCTTTACAACAAAGTGAATCAGTTATACATATACATATGTTCCCATATCTCTTCCCTCTTGCGTCTCCCTCCCTCCCACCCTCCCTATCCCACCCCTCTAGGTGGTCACAAAGCACCGAGCTGATCTCCCTGTGCTATGCGGCTGCTTCTCACTAGTTATCTATTTTATGTTTGGTAGTTTAGATATGTCCATGTCACTCTCTCACTTTGTCACAGCTTACCCTTCCCCCTCCCCATATCCTCAAGTCCATTCTCTAGTAGGTCCGTGTCTTTATTCCCGTCTTACCCCTAGGTTCTTCATGACATTTTTTTTTTTCTTAGATTCCATATATATGTGTTAGCATACGGTATTTGACTTTCTCTTTCTGACTTACTTCACTCTGTATGACAGACTCTAGGTTTATCCACCTCATTACAAACAGCTCGATTTCGTTTCTTTTTATGGCTGAGTAATATTCTATTGTATATATGTGCCACATCTTCTTTATCCATTCATCCGATGATGGACACTTAGGTTGCTTCCATGTCCTGGCTATTGTAAGTAGAGCTGCAATGAACATTTTGGTACATGACTCTTTGAATTATGTTTTTCTCAGGGTATATGCCCAGTCGTGGGACTGCTGGGTCATATGGTAGCTCTATTTGTAGCTTTTTAAGGAACCTCCATACTGTTCTCCATAGTGGCTGTACCAATTAAAATTCCCACCAGCAGTGCAAGAGGGTTCCCTTTTCTCCACACCCTCTCCAGCATTTGTTGTTTGTAGATTTTTTGAGGATGGCCATTCTGACTGGTGTGAAATGATATCTCATTGTAGTTTTGATTTGCATTTCTCTAATGATTAATGATGTTGAGCATTCTTTCATGTGTTTGTTGGAAAACTGTATATCTTCTTTGGAGAAATGTCTATTTAGGACTTTTGCCCATTTTTGGATTGGGTTGTTTGTTTTTTGGTTATTGAGCTGCATGAGCTGCTTGTAAATTTTGGAGATGAATCCTTTGTCAGTTGCTTCATTTGCAAATATTTTCACCCATTCTGAGGGTTGTCTTTTGATCTTGTTTATGGTTTCCTTTGCTGTACAAAAGCTTGGAAGTTTCATTCGGTCCCATTTGTTTATTTTTGTTTTTATTTCCATTTCTCTAAGAGGTGGGTCAAAAAGGATCTTCCTGTGATTTATGTCATAGAGTGTTCTGCCTGTGCTTTCCTCTAAGAGTTTGATAGTTTCTGGCCTTACATTTAGGTCTTTAATTCCATTTTGAGCTTATTTTTTGTATGGTGTTACGGAGTGTTCTAATCTCATACTTTTACATGTACCTGTCCAGTTTTCCCAGAACCACTTACTGAAGAGGCTGTCCTTTCTCCACTGTACATACCTGCCTCCTTTATCAAAGATAAGGTGACCACATGTGTGTGGGTTTATCTCTGGGCTTTCTATCCTGTTCCATTGATCTATCTTTCTGTTTTTGGGCCAGTACCACACTTTCTTGATTATTGTAGCTTTGTAGTATACTCTGAAGTCAGGGAGCCTGATTCCACCAGCTCTGTTTCTCGTTCTCAAGATTGCTTTGGCTATTCGGGGTCTTTTTTGTTTCCATACAAATTGTGAAATTTTTTGTTCTAGTTCTGTAAGAAATGCCAGTGATAATTTGATAGAGATTGCTTTGAATCTGTAGATTGCTTTGGGTAGTAGAGTCATTTTCACAATGTTGATTCTTCCAATCCAAGAACATGGTCTATCTCTCCATCTATTTGTATCATCTTTAATTTCTTTCATCAGTGTCTTATAATTTTCTGCATACAGATCTTTTGTCTCCTTAGGTGGGTTTATTCCTAGATATTTTATTCTTTTTGTTGCAATGGTAAATGGGAGTTTTTCTTAATTTCATTTTCAGATTTTTCATCATTAGCATATAGGAATGCCAGAGATTTCTGTGCATTAATTTTGTATCCTGCTACTTTACCAAATTCATTGATTAACTCTTGTAGTTTTCTGGTAGCATCTTTAGGATTCTCTATGTATAGTATCATGTCATCTGAAAACAGTGACAGCTTTACTTCTTCTTTTCCAATTTGGATTCCTTTTATTTCCTTTTCTTCTCTGATTGCTGTAGCTAAAACTTCAAAAACTATGTTGGAATAAGAGTGGTGAGAGTGGGCAACCTTGTCTTTTTCCTGATCTTAGTGGAAATGGTTTCAGTTTTTCACCATTGAGAACGATGTTGGCTGTGGGTTTGTCATATATGGCCTTCATCATGTTGAGGAAGGTTCCCTCTATGCCTACTTTCTGCAGGGTTTTTATAATAAATGGGTGTTGAATTTTGTCAAAAGCTTTCTCTGCATCTATTGAGATGATCATATGGTTTTTCTCCTTCAATTTGCTAATATGGTGTATCATGTTGATTGATTTGCATATATTGAAGAATCCTTGCATTCTTGGAATAAACCCCACTTGATCATGACGTATGATCCTTTTAATGTGCTGTTGGATTCTGTTTGCTAGTATTTTGTTGAGGATTTTTGCATCTATGTTCATCAGTGATATTGGTCTGTAGTTTCCTTTCTTTGTGACATCCTTGTATGGTTTTGGTATCAGGGTGATGGTGGCCTCGTAGAATGAGTTTGGGAGTGTTCCTCCCTCTGCTATATTTTGGAAGAGTTTGAGAAGGATAGGTGTTAGCTCTTCTCTAAATGTTTGATAGAATTTGCCTGTGAAGCCATCTGGTCCTGGGCTTTTGTTTGTTGGAATTTTTTTTTTTTTTTTTTTGTGGTATGTGGGCCTCTCACTGTTTTGGCCTCTCCTGTTGCAGAGTACAGGCTCCAGACGCGCAGACTCAACATCCATGGCTCATGGGCCTAGCCACTCCACGGCATGTGGGATCCTCCTGGACTGGGGCACAAACCCATATCCCCTGCACCGGCAGGTGGACTCTCAACCACTGTGCCACCAGGGAAGCCCTGGAAGATTTTTAATCACAGTTTCAATTTCAGTGCTTGTGATTGGTCTGTTCATATTTTCTATTTCTTCCTGATTCAGTCTTCGCAGGTTTTGCATTTCTAAGAATTTGTCCATTTCTCCCAGGTTGTCCATTTTATTGGCATAAAGTTGCTTGTAGTAATCTCTCACAGTCTTTTGTATTTCTGCAGTATCAATTGTTACTTCTCCTTTTTCATTTCTAATTCTATTGATTTGAGTTTTCTCCCTTTTTTTCTTGATGAATCTGGCTAATGGTTTATCAACTGTGTTTATCTTCTCAAAGAACCAGCTTTAGTTTTATTGATCTTTGTTATCGTTTCCTTCATTTCTTTTTCATTTATTTCTGATCTGATTTTTATGATTTCTTTCCTTCTGCTAACTTTGGGGTTTTTTTTGTTCTTCTTTCTCTAATTGCTTTAGGTGCAAGGTTAGGTTGTTTATTAGAGATGTTTCCTGTTTCTTACGGTAGGATTGTATTGCTATGCTTTCCTCTTAGAACTGTTTTTGCTGCATCCCATAGGTTTTGGGTCATCGTGTCTCCATTTTCATTTGTTTCTAGGTATTTTTTGATTTCCTCTTTGATTTCTTCATTGATCACTTCGTTACTAAGTAGTGTATTGTTTAGCCTCCATATGTTTGTATTTTTTACAGATCTTTTCCTGTAATTGATATCTAGTCTCATAGCACTGTGCTTGGAAAAGATACTTGATACAATTTCAATTTTCTTAAATTTAGCAAGGCTTGATTTGTGACCCAAGATATGATCTATCCTGGAGAATGTTCCATGAGCACTTGAGAAGAATGTGTATTCTGTTGTTTTTGGATGGAATGTCCTATAAATATCAATTTAAGTCCATCTTGTTTAGTGTATCATTTAAAGCTTGTGTTTCCTTATTTATTTTCATATTGGATGATCTGTCCATTGGTGAAAGTGGGGTGTTAAATTCCCTTACTATGAATGTGTTACTGTCGATTTCCCCTTTTATGGCTGTTACTATTTGCCTTATGTATTGAGGTGCTTCTATGTTGGGTGCATAAATATTTACAATTGTTATATCTTCTTCTTGGATCGATCCCTTGATCATTATGTAGTGTCCTTCTTTGTCTCTTGTAATAGTCTTTATTTTAAAGTCTATTTTGTCTGATATGAGAATTGCTACTCCAGCTTTCTTCTGATTTCCATTTGCATGGAATATCTTTTTCCATCCCCTCACTTTCAGTCTGTATGTGTCCTTAGGTCTGAAGTGGGTCTCTTGTAGACAGCATATATATAGGTCTTGTTTTTGTATCCATTCAGCCAGTCTGTGTCTGTTGGTGGGAGCATTAAACCATTTACATTTAAGGTAATTATTGATATGTATGTTCTTATTCCCATTTTCTTAATTGTTTTGGGTTTGTTATTGTAGGTCTTTTCCTTCTCTTGTGTTTCTACCCAAGAGAAGTTCCTTTAGCATTTGTTGTAAAGCTGGTTTAGTGGTGCTGAACTCTCTCAGCATTTGCTTTTCTGTAAAGGTTTTAATTTCTCCATGAAATCTGAATGAGATCCTTGCTGGTAGAGTAATCTTGGTTGTAGGTTTTTCTCCTTTATCACTTTAAATATGTCCTGCCAGTCACTTCTGGCTTGCAGAGTTTCTGCTGAGACATCAGCTGTTAACCTTATGGCGATTCCCTTGTGTGTTATTTGTTGTTTTTCCCTTGCTGCTTTTAATATGTTTTCTTTGTATTTAATTTTTGACAGTTTGATTAATATGTGTCTTGGCATGTTTCTCCTTGAATTTATCCTGTATGGGACTCTCTGTGCTTCTTGGACTTGATTAACTATTTCCTTTCCCATATTAGGGAAGTTTTCAACTATAATCTCTTCAAATATTTTCTCAGTCCCTTTCTTTTTCTCTTCTTCTTCTGGGAGCCCTATAATTCGAATGTTGGTGCGTTTAATGTTGTCCCAGAGGTCTCTGAGACTGTCCTCAGTTCTTTTCATTCTTTTTTCTTTATTCTGCTCTGCAGTAGTTATTTCCACTATTTTATCTTCCAGGTCACTTATCCGTTCTTCTGCCTCAGTTATTCTGCTGTTGATCCCTTCTAGAGTATTTTTAATTTCATTTATTGTGTTGTTCATCATTGCTTGTTTCATCTGTAGTTCTTCTAGGTCCTTGTTAAATGTTTCTTGCATTTCCTCTATTCTATTTCCAAGATTTTGATCATCTTTACTATCATTATTCTGAATTCTTTTTCAGGTAGACTGCCTATTTCCTCTTCATTTGTTAGGTCTGGTGGGTTTTTATCTTGCTCCTTCATCTGCTGTGTGTTTTTCTGTCTTCTCATTTTGCTTATCTTACTGTGTTTGGGGTCTCCTTCTTGCAGTCTGCAGGTTCGTAGTTCTCGTTGTTTTTGGTGTCTTTCCCCAGTGGCTAAAGTTGGTTCAGTGGGTTGTGTAGGCTTCCTGGTGGAGGGGACTAGTGCCTGTGTTCCGGTGAATGAGGCTGGATCTTGTCTTTCTGGTGGGCAGGTCCACGTCTGGTGGTATGTTTTGGGGGTGTCTGTGGCCTTATTATGATTTTATGCAGCCTCTCTGCTAATGGGTGTGGTTGTGTTCCTATGTTGCTAATTGTTTGGCATGGGGTGTCCAGCACTGTAGCTTGCTGGTCGTTGAGTGAAGCTGGGTGATAGTGTTGAGATAGAGATCTCTGGGAGATTTTTGCCGTTTGATATTACGTGGAGCTCGGAGGTCTCTTGTGAACTAGTGTCCTGAAGTTGGCTCTCCCACCTCAGAGGCACAGCACTGACTCCTGGCTGCAGCACCAAGAGCTTTTCATCCATACGGCTCAGAATAAAAGGGAGAAAAAGTAGAAAGAAAGAAAGAGGATAAAATAGAGTAAGGTAAAATAAAATAATTAAAATTAAAAATAATTCTTAAGAAAAAAAACCAAAACAAACAAACAAAAAACGGACAGACAGAACCTTAGGACAAATGGTGAAAGCAAAGCTATACAGACAAAATCTCACACAGAAGCATACACATACTCACAAAAAGAGGAAAAGGGGAAAAAATAATAAATCTTGCTCTCAAAGTCCACCTCTTCAATTTGGGAGGATTTGTTGTCTATTCATGTATTCCACAGATGCAGAGTACATCAGGTTGATTGTGGAGATTTAATCCGCTGCTCCTGAGGCTGCTGGGAGAGATTTCCCTTTCTCTTCTTTGTTCGCACAGCTCCCGGGGCTCAGCTTTGGATTTGGCCCCGCCTCTGCGTGTAGGTTGCTTGAGGGCGTCTGTTTTTTCGCTCAGACAGGACAGGGTTAAAGGAGCAGCTGATTCAGGAGCTCTGGCTCACTCAGGCCGTGGGTGGGGGGAGCGGTACGGAGTGCGGGGCGAGCCTGAGGTGGCAGAGGCCAGCATGACGTTGCACCAGCCTGAGGTGCGCCGTGTGTTCTCCCAGAGAAGTTGTCCCTGGATCACGGGACCCTGGCAGTGGAGGGCTGCACAGGCTCCCAGGAGGGAAGGTGTGGATAGTGACCTGTGCTCGCACACAGGCTTCTTGGTGGCGACAGCCGCAGCCTTACTGTCTCATGCCCGTCTCTGTGGTCCGCGCTGTTAGCTGTGGCTCGCACCCGTCTCTGGAGCTCCTTTAAGCAGCGGTCTTTATACCCTCTCCTTGCGCACCAGGAAACAAAGAGGGAAGAAAAAGTCTCTTGCCTCTTTGGCAGCTCCAGACTTTTCCCCGACTCCCTCCTGGCTAGCCGTGGTGCACTAACCCCTGCTAGCTGTGTTCACGCCACCAACCCCAGTCCTCTCCCTGCGCTCCGACCGAAGCCCGAGCCTCAGCTCCCAGCCCTGCCCGCCCCAGCGGGTGAGCAGACAACCCTCTCTGGCTGGTGAGTGCCAGCCGGCACCGCTCCTTTGTGCGGGAATCTCCCCGCTTTGCCCTTCTCACCCCTGTGGCTGTGCTCTCCTCTGTGGCCCCGAAGCTTCTCCCCTCCGCCCCCCACAGTCTCTGTCCGCGAAGGGGCTTTCTAGTGTGTGGAAACCTTTCCTCCTTCACAGCTCCCTCCCACTGGTGCTGGTCCCGTCCCTATTCTTTCGTCTCTGTTTATTCTGTTTTCTTTTGCCCTACCCAGGTACGTGGGGATTTTCTTGTCTTTTGGGAGGTCTGAGGTATTCTGCCAGCATTCAGTAGATGTTCTGTAGGAGTTTTTCCACGTGTAGATGTATTTCTGATGTATCTGTGGGGAGGAAGGTGAACTCCGCATCTTACTCTTCCACCATCTTCCCCCTCTCCTAAATATCTTTTTTTAAAACACCTTTTCATCTTCTTGCACATGAAACTTGCCCATGTCATGGACTACTGTATGCATTTACAGACCTCTCATTTTCCTTGTATGGATTTCCCATGCACTCAGCAGTGAGCAGTGGTCTTCAAGCACTGAGACAATTAACTCATCCTGTTGCCTTCCACTCAGCCTGCTTGGCCTCATCTTGAACAATTTCAGTTTCCTGCATAACAAAGCTAAGGCTATAGCCTCAGTGTTTCTTGACCTCCTAAAGACCTTCAGTTCCACTCCTTGTCAATAATCCAATCCTGTGATCATGTTTAGGAATTTGACCACAGAGGAATGGCTTCGTTTCTGAAATCTTTTTTTTTTTTCAAATATGTTAACGTTTTATTTATTAACCATTCTTTTAAAGTGAAGTATAGTTAATTTAAAATGTTAGTTTCAGGTATACAGCAAAGAGATTCAGTTATACATACATGTATGTATATATATTTTCAGATTCATCCCATTATAGGTTATTACATGATACTGAATATAGTTCCTTGTGTTATACAGTGGGTCTTTGTATTTTTTTAATTTTATTTATTTAATTTTTATACAGCAGGTTCTTATTAGTTATCTATTTTATACATATTAGTGTTTATATATCAATCCCAATCTCCCAATTCATCCCATCTCCCCACCCCGCAACCCCTCTTCCCCCTCTGTGGTGTCCATGTTTGTTCTCTGCATCTGTGTCTCTATCTCTGCCTTGCAAACCAGTTCATCTGTACCATTTTCCTAGATCTCACATATGTGTGTTAACATACAATATTTGTTTTTCTCTTTCTGACTTACTTCACTCTGTATGACAGTCTCTAGGTCCATCCATGTCTCTACAAATGACCCAATTTCACTCCTTTTTATGGCTGAGTAATATTCCACTGTATATATGTGACACATCTTCTTTATCCATTTGTCTGTCGATGGGCATGTAGGTTGCTTCCATGACCTGGCTACTGTAAACAGTGCTTCAATGATCATTGGGATGCATGTGAACATGTCTGTTTTTTGTTGTTGGTTGGTTTTTTTTGTTTTAATTTTATTTTTTATATATATATATATATATATTTTTTTTCAGTATGTGGGCCTCTCACTGTTGTGGCCTCTCCCATTGCGGAGCACAGGCTCCAGACGTGCAGGCTCAGTGGCCGTGGCTCATGGGCACAGCCACTCCACGGCATGTGGGATCTTCCCAGACTGGGGCACAAACCCATGTCCCCTGCATCGGCAGGCAGACTCTCAACCACTGCACCACCAGGGAAGCCCTATAATAGATATATTTTAAAATTTTATTTATTTATTTATTTCTCTCTACACTGTCAGATTTTAATGGTTTTTTCTTTTTAACATTTTTATTGGAGTATAACTGCTTTATGATGGTGTGTTAGTTTCTGCTTTATAACAAAGTGAATCACTTATACATATACATGTATCCCCATATCTCCTCCCTCTTGCGTCTCCCTTCCACCTCTTTAGGTGGTTGGAAGCATGGAGTTGATCTTCTGTTCTATGCGGCTGCTTCCTACTAGCTATCTATTTTACATTTGATAGTGTATATATGTCCATACCACTCTCTCACTTCATCCCAGCTTACCCTTCCCCCTCCGCAAGTCCTCAAGTCCATTCTCTACCTCTGTGTCTTTATTCCTGTCCTGCCCCTAGGTTCTTCAGACCATTTTTTTTTTTTTTAGATTCCATGCATATGTGTTAGCATAGGGTATTTATTTTTCTCTTTCTGACTTACTTTACTCTGTATGACAGTCTCTAGGTCCATCCAACTCACTACAAATAACTCAATTTCATTTCTTTTTACGGCTGAGTAATATTCCATTGTATATATGTACCACATCTTCTTTATCCATTCATCTGTTGATGGACACTTAGGTTGCTTCCATGTCCTGGCTATTGTAAATAGGGCTGCAATGAACATTGTGGTACATGACTCTTTTTGAATTATGGTCTTCTCAGGGTATATGCCCAGTAGTGGGATTGCTGGGTCATATGGTAATTCTATTTTTAGTTTTTTAAGGAACCTCCATACTGTTCTCCATAGTGGCTGTATCAATTTACATTCCCACCAACAGTGCAAGAGGGTTCCCTTTTCTCCACACCCTCTCCAGCATTTGTTGTTTGTAGACTTTCTGATGATGCCCATTCTAATCAGCGTGAGGTGATAACTCATTGTAGTTTTGATTTACTTTTCTCTAATAATTAGTGATGTTGAGCAGCTTTTCATGTGCTTCTTGGCCATCTGTATGTCTTCTTTGGAGAAATGTCTATTTAGGTCTTCTTCCCATTTTTTGATTGGGTTGTTTCTTTTTTTTAATATTGAGCTGAATGAGGTGTTTATGTATTTTGGAGATTAAGCTTTTGTCAGTTGCTTCATTTCCAAATATTTTCTCCCATTCTGAGGGTTGTCTTTTTGTCTTGTTTATAGTTTCTTTGCTGTGCAAAAGCTTTTAAGTTTCATTAGGTCCCATTTGCTATTTTTGTTTTTATTTCCATTACTCTAGGAGGTGCATCAAAAAAGATCTTGCTGTGATTTATGTCAGAGTGTTCTGCCTATGTTTTCCTCTAAGAGTTTTAGAGTGTCCAGTCTTATATTTAGATCTTTAACCTATTTTGAGTGTATTTTTGTGTATGGTGTTAGGAAGTTTTCTAATTTCATTATTTTACATGTACCTGTCCAGTTTTCCCAGCACTATTTACTGAAGAGACTGTCTCTTCTCCATTTTATATCCTTGCCTCCTTTGTCATAGATTAGTTGACCAAAGGTGTGTGGGTTTATCTATGGGTTTTCTATCCTGTTCCATTGGTCTATATTTCTGTTTTTGTGCGAGTAACATATTATCTCGATTACTGTAGCTTTGTAGTATAGTCTGAGGTCAGGGAGTCTGATTCCTCCAGCTCCACTTTTTTCCCCTCAAGACTTCTTTGGCTACTTGGGGTCTTTTTTGTCTCCCTATGAATTTTAAGATTTTTTGTTCCTGTTCTGTAAAAAGAATGTCATTGGTAATTTGATAGGGATTGCATTGAATCTGTAGATTGCTTTGGGTAGTATAGTCATTTTCACAATACTGATTCTTCCAATCCAAGGAGGTGGTATATCTCTCCATCTGTTTGTGTCATCTTTGATTTCTTTCATCTGTGTCTCGTAGTTTTCTGAGTACAGGTCTTTACCTCCTTAGGTAAGTTTATTCCTAGGTATTTTATTCTTTTTGTTGCAATGGTGAATGGGATTGTTTCCCTAATTTCTCTTTCTGATCTTTCCTTGTTAGTGTATAGGAATGTAAGAGATTTCTGTGCATTAATTTTATATCCTGAAACTTTACCAAATTCATTGATTAGCTCTAGTAGTTTTCTGGTGGCCTCTTTAGGATTATCTATGTATAGTATCATGTCATTTGCAAACAGTAACACTTTTACTTCTTCTTTTCCAAATTGTATTTTTCAAATTTCTTTTTCTTCTCTGATTGCAGTGGCTAGGATTTCCAAAACTATGTTGAATAATAGTGATGAGCATGGACATCCTTGTCTTGTTCCTGATCTTAAAGGAGACGCTTTCAGTTTTTTACCATTGAGAATGATGTTTGCTGTGGGTTTGTCGTATATGGTCTTTATTATGTTGAGGTATGTTCCCTCTCTGCCCACTTTCTGGAGAGTTTTTATCAGAAATTGATGTTGAATTTTGTCAGAAGCTTTTTCTGCATCTATTGATATGATCATATTGTTTTTCTTCTTCAATTTGTTAATATGGTGTATCACATTTATTGATTTGTGTATATTGAAGAATCCTTGCATCCCTGGGATAAATCCCACTTGATCATGGTGTATGATCTTTTTAATGTGTTGTTGAATTCTGTTTGCTAGTATTCTGTTGAGGATTTTGCATCTATATTCATCAGTGATATTGGCCTGTAGTTTTCTTTCTTGTTGACATTTTTGTCTGGTTTTGGTAGTAGGGTGATGGTGGCTTCATAGAATGAATTTGGGAGTGTTCCTTCCTCTGCAATTTTTTTGAAGAGTTTGAGAAGGATGGGTGTTAGCTCTTCTCTGAGTGTTTGATAGAATTCACCTGTGAAGCCATCTGGTCCTGGACTTTTGTTTGCTGAAAGATTTTTAATCACAGTTTCAATTTCATTACTTGTGATTTGTCTGTTCATATTTTCTGTTTCTTCCTGGTTCAGTATTGGAAGGTTATACCTTTCTACGAATTTGCCCATTTCTTCCATGTTGTCTATTTTGTTGGCATAGAGTTGCTTGTAGTAGTCTCTCATGACACTTTGTATTTCCATGGTATCCGTTGTAACTTCTCCTTTTCCATTTCTAATTTTAATGATTTGCGTCCTCTCCTTCTTTTTCTGGGTGAGTCTGGCTAAAGGTTTATCAATTTTGTTTTTCTTCTCAAAGAACCAGCTTTTAGTTTTATTGATCTTTGCTATTGTTTTCTTTGTTTCTATTTCATTTATTTCTGCTCTGATCTTTATGATTTCTTTCCTTCTACTAACTTTGGGTTTTGTTTGTTCTTCTTTCTCTAGTTCCTTTAGGTTCAAGTTTAGATTGTTTATTTGATATTTTTTTTGTTTGTTTCTTAAGGTAGGATTGTATTGCAATAAACTTCCCTCTTAGAACTACTTCTGCTGCATCCCGTAAGATTTGAATCATCATGTTTTCAGTGTCATTTTTCTCCAGGTATTTTTTGATTTCCTTTTTGATTTCTTCAGTGATCTCTTGGTTATTTAGTAATGTATATTTTAGCCTCCACGTGTTTGTGTTTTTTTATGTTTTTTTCCCTGTAATTTATTTCTAATATCATAGTGTTTTGGTTGGAAAAGATGCTTGATATAATTTCAATTTTCTTAAATTTAATAAGGCTTGATTTGTGACCCAAGGTGTGATCTATCCTGGAGAATGTGCTATGTGTACTTGAGAAGAAAGTGTAATCTGCTGTTTTCAGATGGAATGTCCTCTAAATATCAATTAAATCTATCTGGTCTATTCAGTCATTTAAAGCTTGTGTTTCCTTATTAATTTTCTTTCTGGATGATCTGCCCATTGGTGTAAATGAGGTGTTAAAGTTCCCCACTATTATTTTGTTACTGTCGATTTCCTCTTTTAGTTCTGTTAACATTTGCCTTATGTATTGAGGTGCTCCTATGATGCCAGGCGCATGAATATATAACAGTTTTTAATTGTTATATATTCTTGGATTGATCCCTTGATCATTGTATAGTGCTCTTTCTTGTCTCTTGTAATATTCTTTATTTTAAAGTCTATTTAATCTGATATGAGTATTGTTACTCCAGCTTTCTTTTGATTTCCATTTGCATGGAATATCTTTCTCCATCCCCTCACTTTTGGTCTCTATGTGTCCCTAGGTCTGAAGTGGGTCTCTTATAGACAGCATATATATGGGTCTTGTCTTTGTATCCATTCAGCAAACCTATGTCTTTTGGTTGCTGCATGTAATCCATTCATATTTAAGGTAATTATCACTATATATGTTCTTATTAATATTTTCTTAATTGTTTTGGGTTTGTTTTTGTAGATCTTTTTCTTCTCCTGTGTTTCCCACTTAGAAAGGTTCCTTTAACATTTGTTGTAGAGCTGGTTTGGTGGTGCTGAATTCTCTTAGCTTTTGCTTGTCTGTAAAGCTATTGATTTCTCCATCAAATCTGAATGAGATCCTTGCTGGGTAGAGTAATCTTGGTTGTAGGTTCTTCCCTTTCATCACTTTATTTACTTTTAAAATATAAATTTATTTATTTAATTTATTTATTTTGGCTGTGTTGGGTCTTCGTTGCTGTGTGTGGGCTTCCTCTAGTTGTAGTGTGTGAGGGCTACTCTTCATTGCAGTGTGCGGGCTTCTCATTGTGGTGGCTTCTCATGTTGCAGAGCTCAGGCTTTAGACCTGCTGTGTTCAGTAGTTGTGGCATGTGGGCTCAGTAATTGTGGCTCATGGGGTCTAGGCACCCAGGGTTCAGTAGTGTGGCACATGGGCTTCATTACTCCATGGCATGTAGGATCTTCCTGGACGACGGATCAAACCCACATCCCCTGCATTGACCTGCAGATTCTTAACCACTGAGCCACTAGGGAAGTCCCCCTTTAATCACTTTAAATATATTGGCTACTCCCGTCTGGCTTGTAGAGTTTCTGCTGAGAAATCAGCTGTTAACCTTACCGGAGTTCCCTTGTATGTTATTTGTCATTTCCCTTGTTGCTTTGTCTTTAATTTTTGTCAGTTTGATTACTATGTGTCTCAGTGTGCTTCTCCTTGGGTTTATCCTGTCTGGGACTGTCTGTGCTTCCTGGACTTGGGTGACTATTTCCTTTCCCATAGGGAAGTTTTCGACTATAATCTCTTCAAATATTTTCTCGGGTCCCTTCTCTCTCTCTTCTCCTTCTGGGACCTCTATAATGCAAATGTTGGTGCATTTAATGTTGTCCCAGAGGTCTCTTAGGCAGTCTTCATTTCTTTTCATTCTTTTTTCTTTATTCTGTTCTGCGGCAGTGAATTCCACCATTCTGTCTTCCAGGTCACTTATCCATTCTTCTGCCTCAGTTATTCTACTATTGATTCCTTCTAGTGTATTTTTCATTTCAGTTATTGTACTGTTTATCTCTGTTTACTTGTTCTTTAATTCTTCTAGGTGTTTCTTCTTTAATTCTTCTAACTTTTTGTTAAACATTTTTTGTATCTTCTTGATCTTAACCTCCATTTTTTTTCTGAGGTCCTGGATCATCTTCACTATAATTGTTCTGAATTCTTTTTCTGGAAGGTTGCCTATCTCCACTTCATTTAGTTGTTTTTCTGGGGTTTTATCTTGTTCCTTCATCTGGTACATAGTCCTCTGTCTTTTCATTTTGTCTGTCTTTCTGCAAATGTGCTTTTTGTCCCACAGGCTGTAGGACTGTAGTTCTTCTTGCTTCTGCTGTCTGCCTTCTGGTGGATGAAGCTATCTAAGACATTTGTGTAAGCTTCCTGACAGGAGCCAGTGGTGGTTTGTTGAGCTGGGTGTTGATTTGGTGGGAAGAGCTCAGTAAAACTTTAATCTGCCTGTCTGCTGATGGGTGGGGCTGAGTTCCCTCCCTTTTGGTTGTTTGATCTGAGGCGACCCAGCACTGAAGCCTGCAGGCTCTTTGGTGGGGCTAATGGCAGAAGGGATCAAGCCAAGAAGTACTTCCCAAAACTCTGCTGCCAGTGTCCTTGTCCCCATGGTGAGCCACAGTCACCCCCGCCTCTGCAGGAGACCCTCCAACACTAGCATGTAGGTTTGCTTCAGTCTCCTGTGGGGTCACTACTCCTTCCCCCTGTGTCCTGATGGGCACATTACTTTGTGTGTGCCCTCCAAGAGTTGAGTCTCTATTTCCCCTAGTCCTGTTGAAGTCCTGTAATCAAATCCCACTAGTTTTTAAAGTCTGATTCTCTGGGAATTCCTCCTCCCATTTCCAGACCCCCAGGTTAGGAAGCCTGACATGGGGCTCAGTACTTTCACTCCATGGGTGGACTTCTGTGGTATAATTGTTCTCCAGTTCATGAGTCACCCACCCAGCAGTTATGGGATTTGGTTTTATTGTGATTGCACCCCCCTTTCTCACTGTGGTTTCTCCTTTGTCTTTGGATGTGGGATATCTTTTTTGGTGATTTCCAGTGTCTTCCTGTTGATGATTTTTCAGCAGTTAGCTGTGATTTCAGTGCTCTCACAAGAGGGAGTGAGCACATGTCCTTCTACTCCCCATTTCTGAAATCTTGACCTCTTTTGTTTATTTCACATACAGTTATGAAAATATTTTGCTTAAAATTTACATAACCTAAATATTATCAGATTACTAAAACATACGAAACAAAATAGGACAAAAATGGAGATTAGGAAAGGGAATCAAAAAGGAAATGAGATGAAAATAAAATAAAGCCGGTAGCAAGATTAGTATACAAGAATATATACCAAAAATTCTGGTTGCTAGAGGTGAGCTGATTCCCAAAATAAAGAAGGAAATTTGATCATAGTCCCTGTAAGGGAAACACAGCATTATTCAATCTCCTTTGTGTGTGATAAAAGTGGAAATGTCCTCAATATCCCTAGGGTTAGCCCTGCTAATGATTGTTGTTTCTTATTACATTTTTTATTGTGTCCCCTAATGATGTCAGTGCCTTTCTCCTGAGAAAATGCAGTAAAAGCAATCATTATGATCCCAAAACAATGTTTTATAAATATGTAACTGGACTGACCCCAGAATAAAATTTAGTATACCTAGAATAAACTGTGGATCATATATCTTTCATGAATATTATTTCTTGAAATGAATCATTGAGAAGATTTGGACACTAGAGAGTTCAAGATTAATATTCTTTGAAAAAAAAGAGGAAATATGAGAACTCTGTGTTACAATTTTAAAGTGGCGTTATATGCTTGACACTTGACTAACAGGGGAGAGGACTGAAATATATTTTTGAAAACTAGCTGTACCACCTTTGCTTGGAGGTTGGCCAAAGAAGTGAATGTGAGAAGAGTTGAGATTTTCTCAAAAACGTTTTCTGTCTCTGCTTCAACAAATAGACATATAGCCCAGACGATTTTCAAGGTGGTAGTTACTAATTCTCCCTCCACTAACCCCCTCCCATCATGTCCATAAAACATCTCACACAAAGTATCTATAAAACATATCTCATTTTAAACAATGTAATTCCTGGTGAACCTTCGAGATAGATTAATTGGCAAAATGTATCCATAGATAACTGAATGATTTGACCTGTTACATAGAAGTGTTGGCTATAAGTCAATTACTGCTGGAGGACATCTGCCAAAACTTATGATTTGAGTTTTGAATAGTTGATCTTATGCCACTATTTCTGACAACAATTAAAAGGCAGGATCAATTATATGCTGAGGTCATTTCTAGTACATGACAATCAAATCATCATCAATGTAGAAGAGAATACTTTCCCCCCTATTCTCAATACCAGGATGGCATGTAGAAATCTTATCCCAAACCAGATTCAAGTCACTGAAATACAAAGAATAAGATCTAAAGCCCGTTGTTTTACCTCATTTGAAATGATTTTTCTTGTATCTCAAGAGACCATGCCTACAGACTTTGTCACTTGAAGGATATTAAGATGGCAATTCTGTGTGAGCAATAAACCATTAACAGTTCCTTTACCATGAGCTGCTATGGCTTCACTTGTTCACTAACTCCAAGCTGCAAACATTTTTAGGTCACCCCAGTCCCCTACATTCCAAGCTACAAAGTTTCTCAGTGCTACCACCATAGTATAATATCAGTGCTTTGCAAAGCATCTGGCACACAGTTGGTGTTCAATCTTGCTTTGCTGATTTAAAAAAAAAAAGGGCTCTGTGATAAATTGTGGATTACTGAGTCTGAAGTTTCTTCTTACAGAGACTATTATCTTGAGAAACTCAGCTTTTTATTTTATCAAAGAGAATACGGGAACAAAGTTTAGAATGAACAATGTAAACTTTTTTTTAATTTCAGAAGAATAGTAAATGATAGTCCTTTAACATATAGGACAGATTATGCATTAGGTCCATCTCCATGGGATCCTAGACACAGGGTGAAAAGGGCAGATAAATTGTCCAGGATGATACCTATCAGTGAATATGAATCTTTAATAATTCTAAAGCTAAGATTTTTACCAAGAAACTTTAACTTAAAATTTTAAGTTAGATGCCATATATAAAGAATGTTCTCAGTTAACAAACAACCGGAGTCTAAAACATAAAGGAATAACATTTATATTATTAAGCCAAGAAAAATAGAGATTTTGTTTCTGAGAATTCAGTATATATTTACCTTCCTCAACCATATTCACTGGAGTTTTAAGAAACCTGAGAATCTGCATCATTCTTTATCTAAATGAATAAGACTAAAATAAAGCTTTTCATACAACTTATTTTTTTAATGCAATGGCTCTTTTTATGAATTATGAATTTGTTTTCACTTCTCTAACCAAGCTTCTAACTGAGGAACTGTATTTCCCTGGGGTAATGCAAGGACTTTCTAAGAGTGAAAATGCAGATAGTTTTAAGGGAATCAATTTCTAGGTCCTCAACTTCCATGCATACTTTTTGCTACAATTGATTTGCCTGAAAAATGCCTATGAAGTGGAAGTGTCCATGGAGAGATGAATGGATAAAGAAGATGTGGTATACACGTACAACGGAATATTATTCAACCATAAAAAAGAATGAAATAATGCCATTTGCAGCAACAAGGATGGACCTAGAGATTATCATACTAGGTGAATTAAGTCAGACAGAGAAAGACAAATATCATATGATATAACTTATATGTGGAATCTAAAAAACAATAAAAATGAACTTATTTACAAAACAGAAACTGACTCACAGACATAGAGAACAAACTTATGGTTACAAAAGGGGAAGTGGTGGGAGGGATAAATTGGGACTATGGGATTAACAGTTGCACACTACCAAATATAAAGAAAAAAATGCCTACGAAGGAGGGCAAGTTCTTCTTTTCTATCTCCCCTTTCACAGTTCCCCTCAGCTTGCTTTGTGAAGGTAAGCATATCTTTCACTGGCCTTGAACCTCACTAAAAATTTTAATAATTTTATCTTTGAACTTGTGTTTTGAAAGTGAAGTCTGATGGAATGGTGAAATATGAAAATGAGTCGAGGAGATACACACACAATATGTGTGTCTACCATTCCTGTGATCTTTTTTTTTTTATCGTTTTTGTTGTGCCATGAGCTCTGGTGGACCCAGGATGCCTGGGAATTTAGCAAGACTCAAAACAACTACAGGGTAAGTGTGTTACAGGACAGCTGAGTAAATGGGGGCCATTGATGACTCTAGGAGGACACGGTTTCCATTTGAATCAGGACTTGTTTCATAAGAAGAAAGAAGGTGATAAAGGGACATTCTAACAAAAGCAAATGACTAAGGAACCCTATTATATCTGTTCTTATTTGTGTTACTTCTCTATAGTGACCAACCATTTAAGCTTAAAATGATGACATTGAAGAAAAGGGAAAGATAGGACAACCCAGAGTTCACTTTTCATTTCCATCTTTCCTTCCTCCCCAGTACACTAAAGGTAGAACATGTGTGCATATCAAAACAAAGCAACAAAACAGAAACAGTTGAGTTAGTTTTGTATAGTTTTTCCACTATTCTTGTAAGAACAAAATATATATGTACTTATGAGCTACAAAGTACAAATTGTATAATTTATGTGATTCAGCTTACAAGTGAAATATTTTTGTGTTTGCATATAAAACTGTCTTTACAGGCTTCCCTGGTGGCGCAGTGGTTGAGAGTCCGCCTGCCGATGCAGGGGACACGGGTTCGTGCCCCAGTCCGGGAGGATCCCACATGCCGCGGAGGGACTGGGCCCGTGAGCCACCGCCGCTGAGCCTGTGCGTCCGGAGCCTGTGCTCCGCGGCGGGAGAGGTCACAGCAGTGAGAGGCCCGCGTACCGCAAACAAACAAAAGAAACAAAATACTGTCTTTACATAATATAAAAATGAATGGTAAAATTCATGCTAATATTTGACATTTTTAATTTGTCTTTACTTAGAATGACATTAAATAGCAAATAAAAAAACTTCATGATAAGTCAAAAGAAAGACTGGAATAATTTTTTTAAAAGCTATATATTTTAATAAATTTAACATCAATTTTTTTCCTGCTTTCTGAATAAAGGGCTCACATTTTTATTTTGCACTAGGCCCAACAAATTATTTAGCTGGTCCTAAACATAAGGACAACAAAACCTCGCTTTCATCTACTTCTTTATGTAGATAAATAAGCAAAGTTCATCATGCTTTTACTCATAAATATGAAAGATTAGAATGAAATTAATTCTAACATTATCACATACTAAATATAATAGTCATCCACGGATATGAGAAATAGCACCACTGGCTCTTTAAGAGTTGCATTTTCAATAAAAATGTGCCTTGTTGTATTTAATAATTACCTATAAAATACATAATTTATAGTATTTTAGGATTACTCCAAAGGTAACAATAATTCAATCCAGAATTAAGAAGTAATATTAATTCTAATTTATAGACAATTTTTTTTTTTTTTTTTTTTTTTGCGGTACGCTGGCCTCTCACTATTGTGTCCTCTCCCGTTGCGGAGCACAGGCTCCGGGCGCGCAGGCTCAGCGGCGGTGGCTCACGGGCCCAGCCGCTCTGCGGCATGTGGGATCTTCCTGGACCGGGGCACGAACCTGTGTCCCCTGCATCGGCAGGCGGACTCTCAACCACTGCACCACCAGGGAAGCCCTAATTTATAGACAATTTTGTTGTAGAGAAGCACAATAAGGAGATCAACAAATGACTTTCAGTGTTAAAATACTTAAAATACTCCACATTACGGGAAAGTTAACATTACAGAAAAGTTAGCTGAAAACTACAAACATTTCCAATTCCCCAGTTTCTGTGGGTCGGGTATCAGGTATGGCTTAGCTCGGTGGTGCTGGCTCCGTGTCTTCCCAAAGCTGCAATCAATGTGTCAACAATTTCATCACCTGCTAAGGGTTCTGCTTGGGGAAGATGCACATCTAAGGTCACTTGTGGTAGTTGGCAGGACTGGGTTCCTCTAGGGCTGTTGCACGTAGGGCTTCAGTCACTGGTTGTTTTTTGAAAGGAGGTCTTCCTCGCTTCCTTGTTGCTTGGGGCTCTCTGAGGAGCATCTGCTTTCATGAGAATAAACAAGTGAGAGGCAAGAGAGAAACTACAGTTTTTTTAAGAAAGTTATTTTATTGAAGTATAGTTGATTTATAATATTGTGTTAATTTCAACTGTACAGCAAAGTGATTCAGTTTTATATATATATATATATACATATATATATATATATATATATATATTCTTTCCTATTATGGAAACCATAGTCTTTTTGTGACCTAATCTCAGAAGTGACAGCCCATCACCTTTGCTGCATTCTGTTCATCAGAAGTGAGTTGCTAGCTCCTCCCACACTCAAGGGAAGAGGATTACACAAGCATCTGACTGTCAGGAGGCGGGGATGATTGGGGGTATCTTAGAGGCTGCCCTCCACAACTGGAAAGGGGAAGGAATTTTTAAATACTCAAATAAATATAACCTCAAGTTCAAACCTTTCTATTTCCATTTCATTTTTCTTTATTTCTAACCCTGCCAAGTAAGAGTTATTCTAATGGTGTGAGAGACAACAACAAAACAAACCGACAAAAACTATTGAACTCTTCCTGAAATGGAGAAATTCTCACTTATAAAGCAGTTCTGTAAACAAATGTAGCTCTGAAGAAATTTTATGATATGATATATTATAAAATTTATAACTGTTCTTAAAAATACATGAAATATAATATTTCTTTATGAAAAAGATATAACCCTCTTTTGCATATATAAGTATATATACATAAGTTTCTAGTATGTATACTATATGCATATGCATATATGTGTATTTTGTATATTATACCTATTATATATTAGTGGGTTCAACTGTGGCCCCCAATTCAGAATCTGTGCATGTGACCTTACTAGGGAAAAGGGTCTTTGCAGTTGTAATTAGTTAAGAATCCTGAGATGGGGTTATCCAAGATTTATGGTGGGCCCTAAATCCAATGACAGGTGTCCTTAAAAAGAAAGGCAGAGGAAAATTTGAGACACAGAGACACAGAAAAAAGGTCATGTGAAAACAGAGGCAGAGATTGGAGTGATATGTCTACAAGCCAAAGATCACCAGAGATTGCTGTCAGCCACCAGAAGCTAGGAAAGAGGCTCCCTCAGAGTCTCCGGAAGGAACCAACACTGATGACATTTTGGTATTGGAGTTTTGGCTTCCAGAACTATGGTGAGAGAATGAATACACTTCTGTTGCTGTAATCCACCCAGATTATGGTAATTTGTTACAGCAGGTTAAGGAAACTAGTATATGTATGTATGTATACATACATACATACATATATATATACACACACATATATGTGAAAGAGAAAGTGGTATAGATAGATATATGGAGATTAAATTGTTTCTGCCATCTGTGTATAGATGCCCCATCATAAAACTAAGACACAGAATGTCCCATGCTCATTATTTCACTATGAAGGTCATTTCATGACCTGTAGCTCAATTCCAGATCTATTCTTTCCAATTCCATCGCCTTTTCTTCCTTCCTTCCTTTTCCACTTCTCTCCCTCTTCTCCTGTCACTGTCTTGCTCCCCAGCTGACACACGTCCCCACCCCATCAGCTCTACACAGTCCTGGGTGGCCTCTTGATTCTGAATTTCTGCCGTGAAACATGTAGAGGCTCACAGCTCTAGGGCCTCTGCGTTTCCAGTAGGGTTTCTGTTCACTATGGGATTTGCTTTCCCCCTTTTTTGACTGACTTTTACTGTATCTGCCATCAAGTGGTAGGATCCGATACTACACTGTGACATGGAGAAGTCACATTGGCTATATGGATGACACACATACGTAGACTCCGTGTTAGATGTTGTCAGTGACCAATAAGTGATCAGTAGAATGGAAGCTGAGATTGACATATATACACTAATATATACAAAATAGATAACTAATAAGAACCTGCTGTATAAAAAATAAGTTAAATTAAAATAAAAAAGAAAAGAATGCAAGCTGAAATGCTGAAAGAATGATGACAAATTACCACATTTGGGCTGTTTCTTAAAAAGAATATTGCAGAGTGTTCGTGTTAATATCTCTATTTTTTAAAAGGTAATTAGCATAAAGATTTCTATGATTTCATTTCAATTTCATGGGTCTAGTATACTTTAGCTAGTGATTAATCTAAATCAAAATTTTAATTTTTTAAAAGCTGCAGTTCCAGTAGAAAACACTGAAAGGTATTTACCTTTGTGAATAGAAGTGCAAGCATAAGTACAATTCATATTTTTTATTATTCTTTTTTTTAGATACTAGCTAGCTTTTTATCCTTAGATAACATATAAAATGATAAACACATTTTTAGAAAGAATTCCAAGAAGAGTTAGTACAAAACCATACTGTACTTTTATCTAAAAAAGAAATATCTATTTTGTGAGATTAAAGGGACAATTTTATTAACTCAAAGTTTTAAAAAATTTCTTGAAGTCTTGTCAATTGATTTCAACTGATTTCTCAAAGCATTATATCTATGCATATGATTTTTAAGGGAAATAAATCATCTAATCCTTCCCTCATTGTATACATACACTTATATTTTGCTAGTAAAAGGTCTGTTTGATTACACTTCAAGAAGTATAGCAGGGCATTCAGTCATTTAATATATATTATGATACCATAACCTACCACTTAACCTTATTTCTTTTTTTTTTTTTTTTTTTTTTTTTTTGTGTTATGTGGGCCTCTCACTGTCGTGGCCTCTCTCGTTGCGGAGCACAGGCTCCGGACATGCTGGCTCAGCGGCCATGGCTTATGGGCCTAGCCGCTCTGCGGCATGTGGGATCTTCCCGGACCAGGGCACGAACCCGTGTCCCCTGCATCGGCAGGTGGACTCTCAACCACTGCGCCACCAGGGAAGCCCAACCTTATTTCTAATTACGATTTAAACTAGGCACACCTACTTCACTTCATCCCTTTCTTATAGACCTCCAGTCTTCTGCAGGAAAGGTGAGGGCTTAGAGAGGTGCTGAGACTCAGCACATGTGAAAATAATACTGGATTAAGAATCACAAGGCTTTACTTCAAAATACCACTTACCAGCTCTAAAACATTTTTAGAGCTTTAGTCTTGTCATCTGTAGAATGGGAATGACACTTGCCTGATTACTGCACTCCTACTCACTGTCAGGTGAATCTCCCCTTGCGTCAAGCTTCGTGCTAGCAGTGCATTGGTGAACAGGACAGATGTGGTTTCTTCATCCACCCAATCACACTAACTGGGAATCCAATAAATTAAACTTGTGGTTACTGTGTTGTGGTGAGAAAGAAATGAGATAACAGTATGAATGCACTTTACAACCTGTGAAGCACTGCACTAAGGGGGAATGCTCAGTACTGGGGAATTGATCAAGGAAAAGAAAATCCTAGCTGAGTACAAGGAAGGGAACCAGTTACGACTGGTGGTGGGAGGGATGGGGGATTCCTTAAATGTTCTGAATTAAATTTATTGAATTGTTTTCTGTCAACAACTTATTGAATTGTTCCCTCTGATAAGGATTATGTTATCAATGTCTGTACCCAAGATTGTTGGGATTATCTCTGACTTCTTTAAATAAGAAGGTCTTCTGTAACAGGATAAAGGAAAAATGAAGGAGAAGAAAGATTGGAAAATGATCTGCTTTATCATCACAACTGAATTCAAAAGAGAGTCAGAAGGAATGTGAGTCACATCACTGTTTTCTCAGGATTTATTTAATTTTATTTTTTTATTGAAGTATAGTTGATTTACAATGTTGTGTCAATCTCTGCTGTAGAGCAAAGTGACTCAGTTATCCTCATATAGACTTTTAAAAAAATATTCTTTTCCATTATGGTTTATCACAGGATATTGAATATAGTTCCCTGTGTTAAACCTCGTTGTTTATCCATCCTATATGTAATAGTTTACATCTGCTAATCCTAAACTCCCAATCCTTCCCTCCCCCACCCCTTCCCCCTTGGCAACCACAAGTCTGTTGGAAAACAGTGTGGAGGTTCCTTAGAAAACTATTTATTTATTTTTTCTTGGCCCTTTGTCAGCCGCCTCTCAGAGTCTGGTACTTCTGCATTTAATTTCTCGGCAATATCTCCTGAGGAGTGAGGAACCCTTTAAAACTTCTCCCCAAAGGTCGGTCGCTCTTTTCCTTTACCCTATCTTTTTTCTTCTCTTGCTGTGAAATAAAATTCCCAGAGCTATCTGAATGTACTGGGCAAAGAAATCATCAGTAAAATAGAAAGAATAATGATGAATTATATTAACAAGATCTTCCCATTTTTGTAATACTTTCCCATTTTTATCATAATAATGAATTATCTTGTCTGGCCAATAATACTGTGTTTGACCAACATCTGAAAATCTTTAATATTTAATAGATCTTTTGGGAAGAATTCTTTCTGGAAGTTTAGATTACAGCTGCCTTTTTGTTGGCCAATGGGTTTCTTAAATTTTTAAAATTTTTTACTTTTTAAATAAATATAATTTTTAAAGATTACTTTCCATTTACTGTTGTTACAAAATATTGGCTATATTCCCGGTGTTGTACAATACATGCTCGAGCTTATCTTACACCAACAGTTTGTATCTCCCAGCCAGTGGGTTTTTCTGAGGCTTAATTTTTTTTCTGTAAAATGAGAGGCTTGATGACTTTCAAAAGGCTGTTGTGAAGAATAAATGGTAAAAAGTATATAAAGGCATCTTGTGAATAATAAAGTGCTGTGTAACTATCACTCTGCAGACACGCTCTCCTCTGCCTGTTAAAACCCTTGCCCACTCTTATCCTTTCTTCACCTAGACAACACCAGTGGGCTGCTCTGAAGCCTGTGGTCAAGTGCTTTGTAAAGGATCTGTAGTTAGAGCTATAATTTATGCCTTACTTTGCTGAAAGGATTGAAGTAATCAGAAGGGAACTTCCTTACACTTCACCACATTGACCACCTATGGTATGGGCATCTGCAACTCCACACCCTGCTTCTTGCTGATCACCACAGACCCAACCACCTCTGCTTCTATCTAGAGCCAGCCCTGCATGCTGTGCCTACATCCCACCTCTCTTCCGTCTGAATAACTCTCTAGGAATCCTCCCTCTGCATCATTAGTGTTTCATTCTCTACTTGATCATTACCATCAGCAAGTAAATATTCTGCTGTCATTTCTCTCATTTTAAAAATATATTATCTCTTGATCTTTCCTGCCCTCAGCATCCACCCTATTTCATTGCTCCTCTTGAGGACAAAGCCTTTGGAAAAAGTTGTCTGTTTTTATTTGCTCCAATTTCTCTCCTTGCATTCTCTCTTAAACTCACTCCGATCTGACTTTCATCTAGCGATGCTGCTTGCTTAGAAGCCATGTTGCTAACTCCCTGGTCAGTTCTCAGCTTTCATCTCCCTGAACTGTTAGTGGCATTTGACATAATTGATCACTCCCTCTTCCTTGATACTCTTCCCTCCATTGGCTTTCTCTACACACAACTGGTTTTCCTTCCATCTGCTGGCCTCTTGCCTTCCTCTCCTTTGCAGGACTTTCAAGGATGAAGCAAAGGTATTCGGACCCATCTCTTCTCCATCTACACACACTCTTTTGGTATGTCCAGTTTCATGGCTTTAGATACCACCCAGATACCAAAGACTTCCACATTTCTGTTTCCATTTCATCACTCTCTCCAGACTGATAAATCCAACTGTCTCCTCGACATTTCCACTAGTCCATATAATAGATAGTTCAGACTCCACAGATCCAACTCGGAACCTTGTTTGCCTCCTTCCCCAAATCTATTCCTTCAGCAGGTGATGGTAATTCCATTCTTCTAGGTATTTAGGCCCAAAACCTTGGAGTTATTCTTACCTCCATTCTCTCACTCACACTTTACTTTCAGTGAATCAGGAAATCCTATCGAGTTTGTCTTTAAAATATTTCTAGAGTTTAGTCACTTTTCACACCTCCACTGCCACCTGATTTGAGGCACCATCATTTCTTGCCTGATAAGCTGTAGTAGTCTCCTATCTGGTCTCATTTCTTTTATTCTTGATCTCCTAATGAATTCGTGAATTCCTGATACAGAAGACAGAGTGATCCTGTAAAACATAAGTCGGATCACATCAGTCCCATGCTCACAACCCTATTTCTTACAAAGGCCATGTTCCTTACAATGGCCGATGAGACCTGGCATCCCAGCTCCTCTTTGAACCTTCTCTGTTCCAATCACACTGGCTTCCTTGCAGTTCTTGGTTATGCCAGGCAGCATCCCAATTTAAGAGCATTTTACTGGTTGTTCCCTCCATCTGGTTTACTTTTCCTCCAGATAATATTAACTTTTTCTCACCTCCTTCAGTCTTTGCTCACATATCCCCTTGTTAATGACGCCTACTCTGACAACCACTTTTACGACTGTCTGCCCCACCCTCTTTACCTCCAGTTGCTTTTTTTCCCTTTTTTAAAAGCATTTTCACCTTATGATATGCAATATAAATTATGTATTCATTATGTTTATTGTTTATGGACTATTTCCACCTATTAGAATATAAACATCATGTGAGGCAGAATCTTTGTTTTGTTCACTGCTGTATATTAAAGATCCCAGAACAGTGTTTGACATATAGTAAGCACACAATAAATATTTTTGAATGAAAGGAAGGAAGGATTTGTTGTAACAATGCATCCTGTGTATTAAATGGACTTTAACAGTTGTCCTCGGTCACTCAGTTATAAATTCCTTTAAGGATAGGAGTTTTTCAGCTCTGTATCCCCATGGGTAAATGATGGACTAAAACAAGAAAGGAGGGAAGATGGATGTTGATTGCTAATTACATAACTGCTCTTAACTTCATTCACAATTTGGATGCTTCTAAAAGATTTAGGAGATTATATGAATAGAACCCTGAAGGAATGAAATTCACACATAGTCAAATAACACTATAAGACACATTTGTTAAGGCAAAAGTAACACAGCATTGAAAATACTTGGACATTTTTCATGTTTATATGACACTAGATTTATGTTTAAAATTTTTTCATCAATAGTAATAAGAAAATTCAGTAGCAATAGATGAAATTTTACACAAGATACTCATTAGTTTTTACAGATATCATCTCATAATGACCTTGGAAAATTTGGTTTCCATTGTTACTAGACAAAATTTTATAATGCAAAAGTATTACACTATATGTCAAGTTAGCTTTCGATTAAGGTTAATATTACTGAAATAACTACATCTGCTTTCCTCTCACTGTGATGTTTATCACCTAATAAAAATGCTAAAGTTACCAAGGAAAGATGTTTAATTTGTTCTCACTGCTCAGTTGTATGTTGCATCCTATTTTGTAGTAAATGGCATAATGTCCCAAGTGAGCTGCCATACTGTCAGATACATTATTTATACATAACATTACTGGTTAATCAATGAACAACAAATGTAGTAGCCCTTTCTTTTCTTCTTTGTTTTTAAAGTGATAGCAAGAGGAATTATGTAGTAAAACATTCAATTTTCTGATATTAAATAATCTTTGATGACTAAAAAAGTGAACTCTACAAATATGAACATAATAATTAAACCACATGCCCTAGTGCATTCCAATGAAGAAGAACAATTAACTAGTCAAATCTAAATATGGATTGCTTCTTTTTCTAGAAAAACATGAAGAAATCTCCTTTCAGTATAGCTTGCAAACTATTAAATAAATAAGACTTTTCCCCAAAGAAATGTATAAAATTCATCTTAGAAAAAATAAATTAAAAGGGCATTAATGGTCCATTTAGAATCATAAATTCTGTGTCAAACTGAGTGATATGACAACAAACAAAAGACTAATTATACATAGATAAAACGCCTCCTTTAAAATCTTATTGATAGTTTGGCAATGAATCAAAATGTGTTTAACTTCAATTCCTATATGGACAAAACTTTAGCTCTTTCTGTAGTTCCTTTCACACTTATATTTTGTGAGAAATAAGGCAGCACAATTGGTATAAATTGCCTGGTGTTTAGACATTCTTCTCTTCTACCAGAAATAGTATTATGAAGCTAAAAGTTTTTAGTGGGGAAGGTTATTATAGATTGTTTAGCCCTTTTAAATAAAAATTTTATGTAATTAAATTTTATTTATTTAATTAAATTAAATTAAATTTTATTCATCCTTCTAGGATGAATAAGAAATGAAGGGTAAAAACTTAATTTCATAATATAAAAATAACTGTACAATGTCATGTTCTCATAAGTAGAGAACATGACATTGTATTGTTTGAGCTATATAGAAATAAACATATAAACAGATATCTGGCTCGATCCTCACAGGACAGGTAACCTCTTAATCTAATAAGGGTCTGGAAGTGTCCAGTTTCCAAGAGGAAACTATATGCTGCACTAACATACCTGGAAAAAGAAAAGACAAAGAAATACTTATCACTGATAACCAGCATTTATTGAGCCCCACTATGTGCAGGACATTGAAGTCATGTATGTATATACCCTTACAAGTAGATTTCCAATCAACTGATTTAATTAGCTATAATTCCCAAATGCATAAACATTTTTTTCCTATGAGATGATAATAGCATTTAGAAGTCCATATTTAAAAGAAAAAAGAAGAGGAAGAAAAAAAAGAAATATGGTTTGTTTTTACTTCAGCTCATTCTGTTGTGTTTTTATTAACAGAAATTTTAGATCGATACCAAATATTCTGCTCAGTTCCAGTGATTGAATATGAATACATTATGTGCATACAAAAATAGTGATAATCTAAGTTGATACAATAGTTCGTTTTGCATTAGTGTCCTAGATGGGACAACGTTAAGAAGCAATTTAAATGAAATTCATTTAAATGTCAGCTCTCATGCTTGCAATTTTTCTATAATTGGTTATTTAATTAAAATAATTCTCATAGTCATTAATTTAGACTAAAACTTGCTGTGCACTGACATGTTTTAATTACATGGTATTAACAAAATTGATATGCTTTAAAAAAGCATGGTTAAATTTTAAACAAGAATAAATTAGAAATCTCATAGATCATCCTACTTAGTGTATTTATGAGAAAGTCGGTCATTTTAAATGTTTATTGCAAACAAAGTCCCACCATTATTTTGCACATGGTGCAGTTTATACCCCATATCTTTTAGAAAGATTTGGTGCACATAAAGGGCTCCCATTCGTGAATATCTTTACCAATGTGTAAAGTAAACTAGATAGTAATAGAAAACCACAAGATGACCCAGGGATAGAGAAAGAGTTAATGCTTATGTGATACAGAAGCTCAGGGGACTTTACATAAAGAATATAATTTCATACATAAGAAGATAACGTCAAGCTTATACTAAAAGGTTAAAAAAAATAAATGATTTTGTTGTATCATTCTGTGAATCCTCCTTGCAGAGACAAAAGAAATAGGTATATTAATTCAGTCTTATTTTTTTCCAAAATTAGTTTTCACATTACATTTGTGAGGTTACATTTGTGATCAGTCTCATTCTCATTTCAATCTTTGTCAGAGGACTAGATAAATATTTTACCCTTTTCAAACCACAATTACAATCTTTGTCAGGAGCATGAGAAATCAGAATTTTAGTGTTTTCTATGAATTAGAGGACTTCTATATTGCTTTGACCTTTTTAATATTCTGTAATTTAATTGGAAGGAAAGTCTACTTTTACCCAGGATTGCCAGACTTCCTATTTAATAAACTTACTGACACAAAACATCATTTTAAATAGCTGCTTCTTCTTTGTTCCCTGAGTGGAAGATTCTGGACTGATTAAGCATTGTTTTTGCCAACTAATATTTTTCCATTTTATTTTGGTTAGCAGAGATTTAAAAATTCTTGTGTGGCCAGCTGGGTTCCCTTACTTAGTTTGGGTTTTGCATGTATGACCATGGCAGAATCATGTTTCCAATCCAATTTGAAAGGATAATAAAATATGTAACATCCTTATCCATTTTTTATCCATTTTTTTTATCCATTTTTTATCCATTTTTTTATCCATTTTTTAGTGGTGAAAAAGTGCCCTAAATTAAAAGAAAATTAATGCTTAATCTTCGTTCCATATTACCCTATGCAATAGGTGTACTCTTATTGATAAAATGACACTTTAGTAAATTGAATCTTACTGTAACATAATCATAGTCGTCTGTACACTTGGTACAATGTGAATAATTTCTCTCAATTTATGTTTTGTAATAAAAGATTTTAATATATTTGATTTACATAAAGTGCATCAGATGATTTAATTTAGTGATAATTTATATTAAATAGGGTTGAGTTTTAATATGGATTAGCAATGGATGGTCATCTTACCCATATACCCAAGGGCCTGCAATTTTTATCTTCCCATTCAGTGTTCTTTTACCTACTTTCCCTCTTCCTTTCAATAAATGGTGCAACAAAGACAGAGAAGGATGGTGATAATGATCAGGATAATGTAATTAACTCTAGTAGCTTTACCTAACAAATTCTTCATATCCTCACCATATTGAAGGAGTGCCAAACTCAGAACCAGTACATCAACAAGATTCAGTGATGTGTGTTAAATAGTTTAAATTCAATATCCCACATAAGTAATTTTTAAAAAATAATTGTAGATAACCATGAAACATAGAGAGCTTCTGGAGATGGACTCAAGTGAGAAAAATCTAATGGAAAAATGAGCCAAAAATTAGAACAGATAATTCTCAGAAAATACTTGCAAGTTATAATAAATAAACATATAAAATATACTCAATGTCACTAGCAATCTAAGAAATTAAAATCAAAATATTGAAATGATAGTTTCTAATCCATCAGACTAGCAAAAACTAAAAATATAAATAATACCCAGTTTGGGTGAGGATATGGGGAAATAGGCTATCTCATACACTTTACTGGTACTATAGATCAAAGTTTTTAACTGAGGATGTACTTTGATTTTGCAATTTGACTTTTATAGATCTATTCAACAGAAGAATATTCACCTCTGTGCACAAACATACATGTACAGGTCTGGCCATTGCAGCATTTTTGGCAAATTTATAGCCTTGCAAATAGAAGAAATTATCTTTGGGAGCCTATTGCATTTATATAGCATTGTGAGAAAAGGAACATACTGAGAAGATTAAATAATTAAATCTGGATTTTTAGTTTAGAAGTTGAGAAGTATTAAGAAATGTGATATATAGGATTTTTTTTTTAGATTGCTTTAAAAAATTCCTTGCTTACTAAAGTTTCATTTGCTAACTTCCAGGTGGCAAAAACTATGGTGTTTAAAATGGTTTCTGGGACATCTGGAATTTTTGCTGTAAATTCTACAAATGTAGTTTTACTTGTGTGAGTAAGGACCTTCTGGATTCCTCAGATGTGACTAGTAAAAACAGTTGTCAATCTCATCAAGCAAACTTCTCCATACCAGTCAAACGATAACATTTCCTTCTCTTCCCCTGAGAGGATTGAAAGAAATTAGTCAGAAATGAATCTATTTATTCATTCAAGAAGGATATATTACACACATACACTATGTCTGGTTGCTCAGGTACATCCTACAGATGAAGACATAGTCCTATCCTTAAGACATTCACAGTTTAGACACAAATAACCATATGTATAACTGGCATGACCAGTACCATCCCTTAGGTATAAAAAGGATCCCATCTTTTTTTTTCAAGTTAAAATCTACCCAGATACCTATTTAGCAAAATATTCAAAATGTTTAGTGTGCCTTGGGGCCTCCAACCCTATCCATAAAGAGT
This sequence comes from Globicephala melas, assembly GCF_963455315.2. Taxonomy (NCBI): domain Eukaryota; kingdom Metazoa; phylum Chordata; class Mammalia; order Artiodactyla; family Delphinidae; genus Globicephala; species Globicephala melas. The sequence continues at coordinate 46,001,552 of NC_083331.1, forward strand.
ACAAGAACAAGAAAGGGCTCCTCAGGCCAAAGGTACCAGTTCTGTTTCTAATTGCCTCCTAAAGAAGGAACTGGAGAAGCTTGTCAATTCCCTGGTGTGGCCTCTATTTTTGACTGGCATTCTGTCTTTCTCTAAGACATGGTATTGCTGTCAAACATGGATGGCTCAGCCCAGCTTGGAGTCATCTCCATCAGTTGCTGTGGTGATACCATGGTGGCGATGCAGCAGAGGTGGAGAGAGACATTGATACTGATTAGGATGAGATAATATAATTAACTCTAGTGGCTTTACCTAACAAGTTCTTGGTATCCTCACCTTTTTGAAGGAGTACCAAACTCAGGACATTACGCTACAAGATTCAGGGATGCATGTTAAATAGTTTAAATTCAGCATCCCGCATAAGTATTTTTTTAAAAATAATTGTGGATAACGATAAAACATAGAGAGCTTCTGGAGATGGTTTTAAACTATCTAATCCCTGTGCCCAGGTTGTACACAGATGTTCATTGAGGGAAGAAGCTCTGACCCCACCCCCCACCCCCCAGCCCACGTATTATGATGGGCTGAAGGGTTTTCTTACTATGGCTCTCAATAGCTATCCTCAACTCCTGAAATTACTGCTCCTTTAGATTCTTTTGCATGGCCACCTCTCCCAGGCACCAGTCTGTCCTCTTTCTCTTTGACTCAGATCCTCACTGATTTCCTGTCATACAGTGATTGACTTTTTTTCCCCCCTGGGGAACTACATGACCAGAGTACATATGTAACAGTGGAAAAAAAGTGGAAATATGCAGCTCAGCCATCATCTCTGGACTGGATAATCCATGCTAGGTCCTGGATGGAGAAACTGCCTCTGGATAGAGGTTGCTGATGAAGATTAGGGAGGGTAGAAAACTGCAATCTCAAAGCTTTGGGAAGGGTTCTATTTTTGTAACAATTGGAGACTTAAATTCACATTTGGTTCTCATGATTCCTTTGCTGGGGAAACTACTTGTGTGAATTTTTCAGTATTCAAAATTAAATAAAAAACATCTGAAGAGATTGTATCTGTGGATTTTTCTTAGTTCAGTCAAAGACTGATTTTTTAGTTCAAGGATACTCTTAAACTGAGAACACAGACATACTTAACTTCTACCAATTAGGGTTCAGGGTTTATTGCTATCTCCTACCATCCTTAGGCCAAGTGGGGAGGACAGAGAGGGCTCTGTGTGTTTCACAGGGTGACAATTAGGCACCGGATCTGCTTGTCTGGACTGGGAAGTAAAGAAGGATCCTCCAGGCACACCAGCAAAGACCAGAGTATCTATTCTACTATGTTAGGCTATCTGAGGGAGAGGCTCAGAAGGGGTTTTAGATGGCTATCTGGGTGTCACTGCAACATCACTGCAACAAAATTGAAACTATGAATAAGTTTTAGTATTTCTTTTATAACTTTGAGCCCATAAATTTTAGCTAATCTGTCAAACAATCTGGTAACCAAAGGGAGAAGTCCTCATTTAAGGTTATCAGATTTGGCAAATAAAACACAGAAGACACAGTTGAATTTAAATTTTGTATAAACAGCGATATTTTATTGGTATAAGTATGTCTAAAGTATGGCATGGATATGCTTATATAATAAAAAAACAATTCATCATTTATCCAAATTTCAAATTTAACTGGGTGTCCCATATTTTTATCTAGTAAACCCAGCCTCATTATATAATAAATTCTCCCCCAGATTAATTTTCATGGTATTTTAGATCCAATAGATAAATCCATTCAAGATTCATTTTCAATCATTTTCTCCCTATTTTACTTTTGGAGTTTGGTGAGATAAGCACTCAATTTTCTTGGCCATCTTTTTGCAGGAGTAGTCAAGGACTCAATAACGGCCAGACACATGAAGATGTCTTCTAGGAAAACCTCCCTTTCAGAGTAAAAAGGCACTACTTCTCAAGGAAAAGACTTTTTGATATTTCTACACTTTTCCTGTCTATGACCCCAAAGTAATGGCTGTAAGCACAGCAGCCCTCTTGTGATCAAGAGGTAAGCATAAGTACAGATGTCTACAAATTGATGGAGAAACACTGGGTCCCAGATCATCACTGAGTCACTCTACATACCCTGGACCAGCAATCTCCAGACAACTTGTTATTAGACAGAAAATAACTCTTATCATTAACAGATGTTATATTGAATTTCGGTTATTTGTAGGTGATTGAGATCCTTACTGATACCTCTTGGAACAACTACCAATACAGAGCTTTTAAGCTTTAAGTAACCAAAAAAATCAAGTTTTGGAAAGAAAGATTGGCATCACAGGTAAACTAATTTACTTTTCTAAAGATTTTTTGGAGTTGAGGAGAGAGGACAGAAAGGAAATCTGATGTCTTGCATCAGATTCTTAGAAGCCAATGGTTGAGCCTCTGGCTAGAGGGATATATATGCACAGAGATTTTTATGAGAAACTTGGTGAGACCACAAGTAAGAAAAGAGGGTCAGAAACAATGGAATTGTTTGAGAAAATTGTGAAATTTTGGTTACCAACAGAACTGCTCTGGGCCAAGTGACAGATTGTGGACAGAGTTTGAAGAGGCTGTTCTCAACACCTTAACAAAGAACACACCCCATCTCTGGCTCTCAAGGTTGCTGGTTTGGAGACCATCCAGAGGCAACATCGTTGGCATGACCACTGGCCTTCTCACAAGGGTCACATCAGCAGGGGCAGAAGCAGAGGCCTTGCAGGACCCTAGATTAAGACACACTAGAGCCAGAACAAAAGAATAGACACCATGTAGTAAGCGAGGCTGCCAGTCTGGTTTGTGAGCACTGTAGACATGTCCCTTTAGGAACTCCCAGTAATAACTGGGGGGCATTCTAAATTTCATTGAAGTTCAGTTATTCCATAGGTTGAGGAACTTGATTCATTGCATTTGGTATTATAAGCTCATGAGTATTTTGGCATAGCCTTTTTGTGGGGCAATATTTCTGTTGACCCCAGGAGTTTAGATTTATTTATGCTCCTCTAAGACTAAGATGTATGTGTGGTGCATTATAATTGCATAATAATTAAATTGCATTATAATTATATAATGGAGTGTCTACTCTTATTTATTTCAGGTGTTGGTATTACTTATCAGAGTTTTTATAAATGTCTCCTAATAGATCTTTATGCTTACCCCCTTAGCCTTCTCAAATCCATGCTGTACTCTGCTACCAGATCATGTCTGCTCCATATTAAAAACCTTTCATTTATTCTCTTTTGCCTATAAGGTCCAAGTTAAGTACCTTCCATAATATATCCTGTGCCACCTTTACAACCTGATCCTCCAATATTCCCAAGTGTTCCCGTGTACCCCAGCCATGTAGCCACTTCTTGAACACTTTATATCCTTTCTTTCACTGGCACATTCTTTTCTTACTGCATGGAACACCATTTTCTTTTTACCTACTTCACTTACTCCTAAAGGTTCTTCCCAAAGTGATTTTCTTTATTAAGTCTTTCCTGGGACCCATTAAGGAGAATTCGTTATGCCCAATGTCGTGCTCCCATAATAATTTGCACACATCCTCATGTTGAACTCATAACTTAGGATTATAATTATTTGATTGCATGTCTCTTCCATTATATCATGAGTTTCTTGAAGACAACTAATCTGATTTTAACCTCTTCTTAAAGCAAGCTTCTAAATAGTAGGTGTTTAATAATTTTTAATTATGTAAACCAATGACTTATACTCTTTAAAATGAACTCCACTTCAAGTCCTGTTATTTCTACAGGGCAAGTATTTCTCAATTTGGTGGGTTTCTCTCCATTCAAACTACTGCCATAGATTAGAATTTCATCAAGTAGCTTTAGGATTATTTCTATGGCCAGTGCTTTTGTCTTCTTTCCATCAGGAGTGTTTTAAAAAGGGAAACTATCTGGGCAGATTTGTGGTTTCAGAAAAGTAAGCCTGGTGGCTATATAGAAATTGGACTGGGGCTGGTGAAGGAGGGAGAAAACAAGCCAGACTGATTTCCATGCAGCTGTCGGAGTTATTTTTCTAAAACCCACAATTCTGCTCACATAATTTCCCTTTTTAAAAAACTTCCAACCAAAAATGATGATCTAAGCATTTACTTCAACATATTGTTTCTCCTGTAGTTTTCTGTTTTGGTTACTAAATTCACACAGGGAGGGAAAAATTAGTGTCACAATTGGAACCCAAAGCAGGGGTTTAGTTAATTACCTCAAGTTTGGTGTTCTCACTGAGTAGGTGTGATCCAGATAGACCGCAGGGATCCAGATAAACCACAGGGCTCCCTTGACTGTTGCCCCTCCACTGCTTGAGGCACCAGAGGAAGAAAACAGACTCTGGGCATCAGGCGCACTCAGTAAGATATTTACACCCAAGTTATTATTATTTGAGCTCTTCATTAGGACCAGTGACCCTTCAGCAGCCAGTCTTTTTTTTCTTAAAGATTATTTATTTGAGAGAGAAAAGATTTGCTCCGTAAAAGCCAGTTTTGGGGATTACCGTGAAAAGTAATGCAAAAATTTAAGTTTCTGTGAAAGAATGTAGTGTTTAACCATTTTAAGAGCATAACTGTCATACAATAAACTGCATATATTTATAAAATGTACAGTTTGATAAGTTTTTATCTATGAGTACAACTGTGAAACCAACACCACGATCAAGATAATGAACATATCCACCCCGGCCCACCTATGTTTCCTCTTGCCTCTTGATAACCCCTCCCTCCTGCCTGTCTGTCCTTCCCTGACTCCCATACTCTATGCCAGCCCCAGGCAAACACCCGTCCAGCAGCCAGTCTTGTTTGAAAAGGCCCAGCCCCCTGAGCTGAACTGATCCAAATTAATGTGGCTGGCAGAAGACCTAGCCTTACCATCCTGCCTTGCCCTGGGAAAAACCTGTGAACAACTGATTCAGTTGAGGGGCCTAACCTACCAAGCTAATTCCCTCTAACACATTGGAACTGGAAGCTCTCCCAGACCACTTCTCTGACAGCCATCTATCTCAATTTAGGTAAACTATCTAACCTTCTCATTTATGCATGTCCAGCATCCCTGGAGAGAAAATTCTCCTTATTTGCTAGAGATCTGATAGCAACTAACACTCAGAAAATGCTACAAGTGGACCTACACTACACAGGGAACAAAGGAATGCACTGTTGCTAATCATCTGATAATAATCATTAGAGTTAGCACTATTTGAAGGCTTACTGTGTACCAAGCACTGGCTAAGTGTTCTATATATTTAATCATTTGGTACTATTATTATCTTTATATCACAAATGAGGAAAGAGAAGTACATTATCCAGGTAGTAAGTAAAGAGCTGGAATTTAAACCAAATGGGATGTACAATTTCCCTGCTGAAAACTGCATGCGTATCATACATTGAAGACTCACTGGGTATATAATGGGAGTCAGCAACAAGAAGAGGGGGTTTGATTTTCACAATTAGATCTAGTGTCACCCACTGACATAGTAATGCAGTAGGTAGATGAGAAGTTGAAATATACACTTGAAATATCAGTCTCAGTAGCAATTGAATGATTATGGCATTAACAGTTTTATCGATTGGATCCAGACTGCCACACCAAGGACAAACCGAGAAGCAGAAAGAAAGAATTTGTAGAATCAAAAACATAAAAATAAACTCCTCAGTGGAATGAGGAAATAGTGGAATGGGTGTAGCTCAAATCAGAATTACTGATTCTAAAATCCAATGATATCGGTGTGTAGAGTAAAAAGGAATGAACTGCAAATTAAGAGAGGAAAGATAAGACATAGATACTAGATAAATGAGATGGAAGAAAGAAAGGTTTGAGCACAGAATTATTTCCTGGACTAAAAGAACTGGTGAGATTTTAGATACAAAAGACTCAATAATGCCAGGTAATAATATGTTTTAAAAGCATATTTTAAAAAATATTCAAGGAAGTACTCTAGCTCAGTGAAAATTTATGATGGTAAAATTTTCAAGACAGAAGAAAATAAATTATTAGTCAATGAAAAGATATTTCTGTGGGTCTACAGCAAAGATTTATAGATTCATAATATTCTTCATTAATAAAATGTTGGGAATGTAAAATATTTTTAAGGCCATTTTTTTCATGACCTATCAATATTTCTTTGATCCAGAAAACTCACTTGTAGGAATTTTTGGTGCTGAAATACCTTTTCAATTCTTCAATATATAGATTTTTATTAAAAAATTAATTGTCGGGCTTCCCTGGTGGCACAGTGGTTGAGAGTCCACCTGCCGATGCAGGGGACACGGGTTTGTGCTCCGGTCCGGGAAGATCCCACTTGCCGCGGAGCGGCTGGACCCGTGAGGCATGGCCGCTGAGCCTGCATGTCCGGAGCCTGAGCTCCGCAATGGGAGAGGCCACAACAGTGAGAGGCCCGCGTACCGCAAAAAAAAAAAAAAAGAAAAAAAAGAAAATGCTTTTGTGTGGATGTCTGTGAGGCATGAGGGCAACACAGAAGCTTCTTTGCCCCTAGGACACCACAAAGCTTGCTGTGGGCAGCAAGGGCTACTGGAAGCATAGCACCTCTTGTGTTTGCAACGTTGGCACAAACACCAGCCTCAGTCAATCAAGTATCCAGTATGTTCCTTTATATTTATTTCTTAAGATATTTTAATTTAAAAGTGATGTCCGTTCATTGTGAAAATAATGGAAAATACCAAAAAAAATTTAATGGAGCAACTAACAGTCCCTGATAATTCCACAACACAGATACAGCTATAGACTTACATAATTAGCTTGATATTCTATATGATTTTTGATTACCTTTCTACTTACCATCATAGAACTGCTTTTTCACAGTTTACTGCCAGACTTGTCTTCTCTAGAAAACTTTTCCTGAGTTCATCTCTACCTCCACCCCAGGTAGAATCACAGTAACTATCTTTGTCCCTCAATTGTTCAAAGTACATTCTTCTATCATCCAATCCATATGATACTTGTTCCTTTCCTGTTTCTCCCCAGACTGTCAGCCAACCACACAGTACAATTGCCTCAACTCCTATTTCTACCTACTACACCTTTCACTTGTTTTGGTCGGTTTGCAAGTTACTGTGATTTGATGGCTCCTGAGATTTTCTGAAGCGTAGTATCTCCCTGTTCTCTAGAGAATATTCATGTTTTTTTTTCTTACTGTTTGATTGACATGGTGGAAATGTGGTATTTGGAAGTGCAAGGGTTTTAATTTTATTTCATTTTATTTTCACTGGTGAAAATGAAACAATTTCAGCCTAACATCGGGCATTAATCTTTTTCTTAAAAGCTGTGGATTGTCATTAACTGACAAAATATTATGCTGCCAAGATCTTGCAAGTACTGTATTTGTTGTCTGATGCCAAACATCCTCTTTAAATGCTAATGAACAAAGTATGGCATGCATTCTGTTCTTGATAGATTATGCCTATACCTTCTGTGGTCAACAGAAGGGGAATTCCCGGCCCATATGATTTCCATTCTGACACACTCATCTCCTTAGCACTCACAAGCCAGTTAGCATTTAGATATATTATTCAATCTTATTCTTACAACGGACAGAGAAGCCACAGCTTAGCGGCCATCTACTAAACCTGAAGAAAAAACACTTTGAAGCAACTTCCCTTTGCAGTTTTTCCCCCACTGAGCAAATACAGTGAATATTTGATTTCACACCTAAACTTCCATTGGCTGAACTTAAGTAGCCAAATTACAGAAAACTTTGAACTCTGTAGGGGAACAGAATTTGCCACCCCAAAGTGTCTCTTTGGTATGTGGATTATTTTGAGCTGAAAAAAATAAAGGCCCAAAAGACTCAGGGAGAAACTTTGACCTGCTTAACTGCTTAAAGAATGTAGATGGAGGACCTGTTCCAGGAAGGGAACTGTCACCATACATAACTAGAGTATGAATTAGGTGTGTGGACAGGGAACAACCTAGCAAAGTCAGCTTGTTGAAATTCCTCTCTGTGTCCCACTGCCTCTTGATGGTCCAGCAAATGTTTGTTTACCAAATAGCTGCTTTTCCATCTCCACGTGAATTACCTTCCTCCCCTTTGAAGTCCCAAACCACATCCTGTTTTGTCTTTAGTGGAAGATGGTATTTAAGGTGAGGGTTTCAGCCATTTTGGTGAGTTACTCAGTTTTCCTTGGGCTCTTCCATATATACATGTTATTAAAGTTTTGATTTTCTCCTGTTAATCTGTCTCATGGTAATTTAGTTCTTAGACCAGCCAGAAGAACCTAGAAGGGTAGAGAAAAATTTCTCCCTCCTCTCCCCTGACAATATACTCCCAACTAGTGTGGCCTTTCCTCCATAGGCATTTTGGAGCCATCAAAGTATTTCAAGATGATGTGGTGACATGATCTGATGAAAAATTTGGGGGAAGGTAGGAGAATGAAAAGAGTGTGATACAAAAGCAATTCATAGGCATTTGTCATAAACTAGACTTGTACTAAGATAATATATGCTGGTGCATTAATTAGGAAAGGGTCTAGGGAAGATATTCTGAGCCAGATAAGCCTATGGGTTTCAGAGCCAGACTACTGAGTTTGAATCAGGGATTCACCCCATATTTATAATTAATTAATTATAAATATATATATAATTAATTTATAAATCTCTTTAAGTGTCTGTTTTGTTAGATTTATCACCTGTAAGATGGTTGCAATACTAAGACATAAGATTAAATATTGTTATAAAGTTTACATGAGACAATGGACTAAAACTTCTAACAAAGTACCTGGCATGTGGTATGTGTTCAAAATCTCTAGTGGTTTTCACTTGCTGCATCACAAATTTAGCAGCTCACAACACATATTTTTTAATCTCACAGGTTTTCTATGACAGAAGTCTGGACACAGCTGAGCAAGACTTCTGTTCAATGTCTTAAAAGGCTGCAATCAGGATGTCATCCTGGCTGCCTTGCTTTCTGGAGCTTAGAGTTCTCATCTGAGCTCACTTGGTGGTTGGCAGAATTCAATTCCTCACAGTTGTAAGGCTGACTTCTTCACTTTCTTGGTGACTGTCCATGGGAGAGCCACTCAGCTCCTAGAGACCACCCACAGTTCCTTTCCAAGTGGTCCCCTCACAGACCCTCTCACATCATGGCAGCTTGCTTCTTCAAGGCCAGTGAGAGAATCTCTTTGTCTGGTTAGAGTCTTACATTATGTGACATAATCAAGGGAGGGATTCTCCCATTGCCTTTGAGATAGTTGATTGACTTGAAGAAAGTTACAGTTTTCTGTAGCACCATGTACAGGAGGAGGGGGTTATACGAGATTGTGGGGCATTGGGGGTCATCTTAGAGTTCTACCACAATATATGTGTTAGTTCTTGTATTAGTCAAATACTCTTTGTTATAAGACACAGAAACCCAACTTAAACTAGAGTAATCAAAGTAACATTTCAAAAGGGAGGATTCATTGGAAGTATTCTGGAGTTGCTCACAACATTGAAAAAAAGGGTTGCAGGAATCAGGGTTGTGAAAATGACTTTAAGAACTTGAACAAGGGTTGTAATATCTTTGGAGACATGATGTCTCAGCATATAAGCAGACTCTTTATTTTTTTTATGTGTTAGCTTTGCCTTTTTCTTGGCATTAGATTCACTCACTCATGCTTCTCTATGAAACCTGGGGATTACCTGCCTTAATGTTCACCACTTTGCACCTTCTCTGAAGGATACAGACTCTTCCTCACTATCCCCTGAAGAAACATGTTTGAAAAGGACTCCAACTGATTTGTGGTAGATCATGTGAGTACTCAGAGACCAATAACTCTGGCCATGTCAATGAAGTATCATGATTGACTTAGTGAAGATCACAGGCCCACCCTCATGGTTGGGGGCAAATATATCAATTTCCAGAAAATGAGTTGGGCTGGAAACAGAGCTGGGAAGATGGAAGGCTGGTAGAGTGATATTTTTCCCAATAAAATATTATGAATATTTTCAAACATGAAGTAGAAAGAATTACACAGTAAACACTCATATACCCATCTCTTAAATTCTATAATTATTAACGTGTTGTTTTGTTAGTTTTACCACACATCTATACATCAGTTTTTGTCTTGGATCCATTACAGATATGTTATAGACAGTATACATGACTCTAAACACTCTAGCATGGCTATCATTAATTAGAGTTTGGTAGACTGAGTTCGAAGATGAAGGTCAAGGCATAAACAGTTTATTGAATAAACTTAAAAGGATAAGCTTTACCAGATAATTATTTCTCATTAACTTGGTTATGATTTTCCTAATATAAATGACAAAAGTGACTACCTTAGGCATTTTATTAAAATGGAGAATTTGAAAACAGCAAATATGTTCAAATAATATTAGAAATAAAGAGAAAAATAATAGAGTAAGCTCTCTCTATTCACTGAGATGATAGTTCAATACACTTATTTGTCTAAGTTGGAACCCTTAGAGTCATATTTCTCTCCGTAAATCCTGTTATCCAACTGGTGTCCAGTCAGCCAGCTCCTTTCAGTTCTAGATATACCATCTCCCTTCCTCCCCCCCCCCCATTCTCCTGTCCCCGCTTACAATTCTACTGTTTTGTAACATTCTCTCTCACCTTACTCTAAGCAACAAGCTCACAATTTATCTCTCTGACTTAGGTAACTCCTTTCAACAAATTAATCTTTATAATGCCACCAGATTTTCTTTCTAAACACAGGTCTGGGTTTGTCACTCCTTAAAACTTGATATTTCTCCTTTGCCTGCAGGAGAAAGTTGAACATCTTAATATGGTAGACAAAATCTAGTAAAGACCAAGTATTTTGTAAATGACCTCATCAGTACCCTATATAACTGTAGAGAGTATTTGTATCATTCACATTGTGACTACTGTCAATGGGTTGCCTCAAATATCTATTGATCTTGATTTTATTTTTGGTAAAAAAATGCACTGAGTTGGTCCTGAGATGCTCTGGGTCAGGCTTATGTTACTACACACCGTGGAGTGTTATTATGGAATGATAAACTCATATGAGCAAGAAATTATGGAACTTGCTAAGAGCCACATTGGGACTGAAAATGTTTGATAATGGCCCTTTACTATTTAATCCAAAACTGATGAAAATGTCAGTTGACTAACAAATGACAATAGGAAATGTATTCTTACTGGAATTCTATGCCCTCTCTCTACAAATATATGGTAAATAAGCCTTTATAAAATACAACACATAAGAAGGGGTAATTTTTTGCTTTAGTTCTATTTAATTCTATATTTATACCCTACAATGCCCTAATTAGAAAGAGTGTGTATTAAATTGTCACCATTAGCTAAGACTACATTTTATTTAAGTTCAAGTAAATGCATTAAGTTTTTACAAAGTAATAAGATTGCTCTGCAAATTTAAAACACAAATTCTGCATAGGATGGGGACATGAATTAGCATAAGCTTAATGCTACTTTGTTTTTAGTTTTTATGAGCCAAATGTTTTCAGTTTTTGATGTTTTCAGTTTTTATGAGCTTTGCATTAGTAGACTCATTTTTTAAAACAAAGTTAACCGAATCCACTAGTCATCAAGATTATAATATATCATGTACAATTCTTAGAGCATTCTAGTAGAAATTTTGGTCATTTGTAATAGCATTTAGATATTGGAAGTAAATTATTTAGATGTAATGGGAAAATGTTTATATGCTTCCAAAGAATTTATTATAAGAGCTTTTCCATGACTCTAATTATCTATATTTCCTAATACACTTTACAATGAAATCCAATTTTCATAATTTCAACAGAAAAAAACAGTACTTTATTAGTGAAATTGAAATGCATTGTATGTTCACAAATGAAAGGGAAAAAAACATAAAATGCATGCATAATTTAAAAAATCAATTGATATGGATTTCTCTGACAATCAAAGGTGTAGTATGAATACTTTATTGTCTAAACTTGAAGGCACTGCAACTGCTGTTTCCAAGGATGCACATGTTTTCATGGAAACCACATGGATTTTAAATCAGAAAAACCATGGTCTTGCAACTATAGAATTCATAAACTAGGGCAAGTTATTTACCCCTCTGAACCTGTTTTTATGAAAAACTAAGTCAATCATACTTACTGGATAGGGCTATTAAAAAGATTAAAAGTTCCAATGTATCTAAACCACCTCACATGCATAAGCTTATAGAAGGTCCACCAAAAACATTAGTTCCCTTCCCTTAGTTTACCTGTAAAGAAATCAAAGGCAAAAATTCTTTTGAAAGGACTAATGGACATATCTCAAGGCAAAATATGTTTAGAATTTGGAGCATATGGAAGTCAAACATAAACTCTAGAATGTAGTTTGACACTAATGGTATGGCAAAGTAGAGAAGCTAGATAGAGACATGGATTCTAGACCTATTCTCTACCAGTTAGATCTGTAACTTTGAGACAATGGTGCACTTCACAGACTCTCAGCTTTTCCAACTATTACATGAAAAAATGAAGGTGTCGAGGATGATGTTCTTCAGCACTAAAAATTAAAATTTTCAATTTTTTTTTTCTGTTTGTCAAAACAAAGTTCTGGAAGATATGAGCAGCTAGGAAAGTTTGAATTTTTTTTCTTAGAGAATGATAGCAACTTATTCTCTTTTTTGTGCTTTCTTGTTTTTTTCAGTAGGGTTCTTACTCCAGTATGAATTAAGTGATAAGTAATATTCATTTTCACCTCACAAATTTCCTTCTCTTTTGCTCTTTGAGCTCTTTAACTGAGTTCCTAATTTTCCAAATTCACTAAAGCATTGCTTTTCAAAATACCTCTACAAAGATCATGGCAAAGTTGACATTTTCAAGGTAAGGATACAAATTCTATATATTTCTTCAATTAATTCCTCTCCTTAGTGTTGTTACCTACAACCAGCTTGTTAACTGTAGGCCAAGTATAAACTTTTAAGAAATAAACTCCTCTACAGCCCTCTACATGTATATTGAATTATGCAGAGTATTGGATGGTAATAAGTATATTTATAAGCATTATTTCTATAGTCAAAAAAAGGTTAATTTGAAAGTCATTCCTCCATTCAAGAAGAACAATTTTCTCCAGTCTTCTGACTATTTATAGAAAGACCTTTACATGTGCAAACTAATTAATAAATGGGATCAATTTCAAGGTATTTTTTCTGGTTCATCACCACTTAATCATTCAATTTAAAAAACATTTTAAAGGCCAAGTCTAAAATAGATTTGCACCCACGCCCCCAGTGTGAATTTTTCATTCTTTACAACATGCAGTAGGTACTGTATAATGACCTTTTCTCTGTTTGGAACAGGGATTAGAATAATACATTTGACCCTTTACAGTCACCTGGGAGAGACGTTAGTCTCCATGTTCAATAAACTGAAATATGTCTCAAGTGTCCCAAGGTTAAGGCCATGACTTTAAACTATTTAACACAGAGTATCATACTGATTCACTTAGACTCTCAGGCTTTTAAAAAAAATATTGGGCTGAATTTTATCTACCTTATCAGAACTATTTCTTTTCTTCATACAATTAAAGCAAATATTTTACATTGCAAATAAGGCAAGTTAACCTAAGATGCATTGTGCATTATAATAAAATTTATAGCTGCATAAATAGCAGTGTAAACTTACAGAAAGACTAGTAATTATAGTGCCATTGATGGTCTTTGTTGCTTTAATTCTGAGGCAGCCAGAATGATTAAACTGAATCTTAATCGACTTCTCCATTAAAAATGCTGGCAGAGGAGCTCCTTTAACCTTTCCCATTGATTGAACACAACAATCACCATTCGATTATAATGCAAAAGGACATTTGTTATAATGTAGAAAAGATGCATGAGCCATTTCCTTTTACTCAAGACAATCAATGAGGTGACTCCTACTTCTGCAAAGGTGAGAATGCTCTACCTGGGAGTCTGATAAAGTCAAAACCAAACAGAAACCTCCCCACTGTACAGAGGAGCAGGAATGCACTGATGAAACTCATCTGGAACAGATTCATTAAGAAGAAATGTATCTTCTATTACTATTTACAATAGCCACATCTATCCTTGATATATTATTTTTCTTCATAGGATTTCAAAGTACTTAAATTATCATGATCAAAGGTTTAATGGTGAATTAATGAGGGTGGTTACTGGACCTTTTATATGTGTTCTCAGTGCATGCTTAACAATACAAATCAAGGCAATACTGGTAATTGGAGTAACAGAATTTTAGACTAAAGAGGAGCCTTCAAGATTAACTAATTTACTTAAGGTCAGACAGCTAATTGTAACAAACCCTGCACTAGGATTCAGGTCAGTCAATTGCCCATTCAACACTTGTTGCATTTGTCACTTCTGAAGTATGGTTCTTTTTCAGTTATGCTTTTTACCTGATTCCATACTTGTACAGAAGGCTCAGGTAATATACTTACATCATATAACCTTCAACATATAACAAAATATGGAAGTATAGCTGTGTTGCTCCATATGCGTAATAGTGGTAAAGATGGCCATGGGTTCTTTGATATTCATTCCATTGAGAGGTGAAGTATAATTCCCCACCCCTTGAATCTAGGCTAACTTAGTGATTTGACCAATAAAATGTGGTGGAAATGACATTGTGGGACTTCATGAAAAGTATTGCAATTTTTGTCTGTGTTTCTTTGAACACTTGCTCTGGGGGAAGCTAACTTCCCTGTGAAAAATATGACCACTGAGAGTTCACCACATTATCAGGAAGCAGATACCACCATATGGAGAGGTTGTGAGGAGAGAAGCCCAAACACCTCCACTGTTCCAGCTGTCCCAGGCCAGGGCCCGGATGTGAGTAAAGAAGACATCTTGGATAACCTAGGGCCAACAGACATGATGTGGAGAAGAACTAATGAAACCAGCTGACATCCAGAAACAAGGCCTTAGACATATGGCCCTGGACAAATCATGACAAATGACCAAGACAACCTTAATGTTAACCTCAGCTTGACTAAACATTAGAAAGGTTTCTTCTGGGGAGCCATCCTTTTGAAATGTAAACATCAAGAATGAGAGAGCCCCTATCTTCTCATCGTTGTGGGAAGGTAATTGTCTAACTTAGCAAGCACAGATAGCCAATCACATTGACCAGCCTTCCTTTTAATATTCTCCAGTACTTTCAGAAGCTCACCTCAGCATTTAAAAACCCTCCCACCTTTTGTTTCAGTGGAGTTGAGTTCAATTTCTCTCCCTTATTGCAATAGTCTTGAATAAAGTCTCCCTTGCCTGCTTAACTCTGGTGCAGTTTTTCCTAGACACGGCCAACTTATTCATTTGTTTCTCCCCATCTGAGGCCCTAATCATCAAGGAGCAGGCATGAGGCACTCCTACAGTTCCCTGCTCTAACTCCAGACTTCCAAAATCATGGGCACAAGAAAATGGGTGCTGTCTTATGCCATTAGTTTTGATATTGTTTGTTATGCAACAATAGATAAATGGAAACTTTCTTTGTCTCTTTCTCTCTCCATAGGTAGACAGATAAATAGGTAGATAGATAGATATGTATATACATACACATTTGTAAGATACAGTTATACATTATATAGATATAGACTGTTAGATAATGTATAACTATCTATTGAAGTTCATGAGCCTCAATTTCTAACTGCATTCAGTGCAGGCTAGAAGTGTAAAGTTCATGGTACCAATTTACTTTGGAGCATGCACTAAGGGTTCAGTGCATCTTGTTACTTAGGGAAACATGCACAACTCTTTAAGTACTTTGAATATGTGTCTAATCACTAAAACTAAAGGATTATTAAATGCATAATAATTTGTGTATACTTAAGCAACTGCTTATAGGTAGCCAGCCCCATATCCCTTAATTGCTTCTTTTAAAGGACAGCTTGAATGTACAACTGACAGCAATTAGGATTTGCTAAAGTAAATAACGTATAGTCAATTGAAATAATCAAAGAACATGGAGACATAAGGTGAACAAAACAAAGCAATCTTTCCTCTGAAAAAGACGTGGATTTGAAATGGCAGTCTTTCAAATTAAGGGCTATCAAATTTCAAATTTAGGTTCAAGAGAGTAAATCAATTTTTCTAAAGCAGGAATGAAACTTTCAAGAAAAGCATAATTTATTTGATTGAAATCATCCTATTGTATTTCCAAATTAACATGTACATTTTTGTGAAAAAAAAATCATTTTCTATTGAAGGAAAACCTAGAATATCTCTTAATATAACACCAGCCTTATTTGACTAGAGTGACCAGTTACTTCTGAGAAACTTGCTGTACCATAGAGTCAGTTTTCGTATTCATGCTTGTCAACCCATCCTTTCCAGAGGGTCTGTCCAGAAGTATCTTTAATGTCTAGATCGATTATCTTATACAGGGAAGAAAAAATGTCATGATCCATAATTTTGAGTGCAAGATTAAAATATTTCTTCTTAGCACATTTTTGCTGAACCTGCTTGCTTTTTATTGAAAATTATAACACTGCATGTATAAATCTCTAAAGTGTGGCTTTTATTGGTTTACTTATTTTTCATATACTACATATTTACATTATACCTTATTAATCATTTTCTAGGTCATAAAATTAAAACTGCCATTTCATTATGTTTTCTGAAAATATGTTGACTATAGAATATATATGACTCACATATCTCTTGTGGGGGAGCAAATATTACAAAAAGAAGACCCCATATCCTACACTCATGGTGGGCCACAGCTCCAAAGTGGCTGGGAATGTTAAGATGAGTATTTACAGAAGGAATAGCTTAGCTGGAAAACACTAGACAGATTATGTACTTCATCAGACTAAGGGTAGATGTGGTACTGCTCAATCAGGCTCTGGGCACAGGAATTTCATGGCAACTCTTGATGTTGAGTGGCATGGGAACTGATAAATTATTTTCTGTGGGCTGAAAGATTTGCCCCCAAGCTTAGGAAAAAGAGCAAGCTCTGTCTAGTGTAATAGATTCTGACTGTATCACTAATGGAGTAGAAAACTTTGATGGGTGATTGCCTCAAAAATTAAACCCTTCCAAAGTCAACCTTCTTGCATCACTTTCCATTGATAGATTAGGCTTAAAAAATCCTTTTTGATTATCAAGTAAAAAAATTATCAAGTAAAAAAATTCTTTTAAAAATATATTGGAATCTCCTTTTCTATTTTCTTGGTTAACTCTTTCCTGGGGGAGTTCAAGGGACTCAGATAAACAGGTATTTCATTCCTTTCTACAGGCTCATGAGAATAAATCCCAGCCAGAAAAGAAAAAAAGTGTTCCTTGGACTCTAAATGGGTAAACTTGGCACAAGGAAGCTGGTCTTCAACTTTCAGAATCTGACTTCCAGAAGTTGCTGATACTTTTTTTAGAAAGTACTTATATTTCAAATGTATACTGTATTTATATTATGTTTTATTTTGGTAAATATTGTTATTTTTCCTGAATTCAAACTTCCTTATGTGCTGGTCTAATTTTTTGATATATAAGGTATATTTGGAAGCTGTTAAGTCCTAAATCTAACAGATATTAACTAAGTAACTTTATGCATTTATACATTCATTTTTTAGAGTAACATAATGTCAGAAGTTGTTAAGTCTGAGATAATATTGAATTATCAGTTGAAGGAATGCCACATACAAAAGAAAAATATAACATGGAAAGGAAAAAACAAAAACTTATTCTGGAGATCAGGAAAGATTCTTAGGGAACATGATTTAGGGAATGAACAGGAAATTTATGAAAATGAAAGGTAGAAGTTTGCTAAGTGAGTTGCCAGATTGGGGGTCAGTGTGGTCCACTGGGCGATGCTGAAAAAGAGAAAACTCAGGAAAGTCTTATCTTTTAAAATGAATCAAGAAGATTTAGATATTTTTCTCGTCTACAGAAGAGTTTACACACATAGGAAGTACATGTTTCTGGAAGATGTTAAAGAACTTGTTCATAAGTCCATCTGAACAGTCTCAGGAACACAAAGAAGTAGCAGTTTTTATACCCCCCACTCCCAATTGCTCATGGCATTTGGGGTCAGCACCAGAAATGTATGAAAGTCAAAGCTGACCTCTTAGGTTATTTAACTGAGGAAGCTCTGCCCACTCTGGCATGGCCAGGAACTGGGGTATGAAATAGGACATGGAGGAACATTAGCTGGGTCCCTTCTTGCCAGCTCAGGATTTGGGTGGGGCTGGGGGATGGCGCTGTCCAGCCTCTCTCCTGGCTTAATCAGGTGTCTGATTCTAACCTGCTGCTTGCAGCTGTGGGAAGAGGCAAGTCACAGGAAGGAGTCGCATCTTTGTTCATGACTTCAATCAGCCACCCCTTCCTGGCATGATGACATAGAGAGCTGGAATCAAAGGCTTGCCCTTGGCTGGGTTTGATTGCCTCCAGCACTCTGGGCCAAGTCCTTTCAGAAGCCAGCCCTCAATAGGGTCAGTCTTGAACAACTTGACCTGAGCTCTCAGTATTAATTGAAAAAGAGTTCTAATGTCAAAAATGCTGGACTATGTTAAAGAAGGGATTTCATAAAGCTCTGATATGCTAATTTGAGGGGAAATTTTTAAAGAGGGAAGTATAATAGTAGCTAGACTATAACCAAAAAAGGGAGAAGGACAAAAGTATAGTAATGGAAGAAGTGTTATCCCTACAGATACCACAGACACTGAAAGGATGATAAGGAAATACTATAAATAACTCAGTGCACATAAACTCAACGACTGGTTTCTCCTCTCATTCTTCTAGACCTAAGGCCAATCCTGGAAAATTTCCTTATTGTCTTTCTCTATTAGGTGACTTCTTTTTCTTCCTGCTGATTTATACTTAATATGTCATACTTAAAGCGTTCTGACTTTCTTCAGGATTTAATTAATTTGTAAGTTAAAGAATCCTACAATTATATGGTGTTTATCATTGTTTTGGCCTAATATAGATCTCTAGAGGCTCAAGAAGAAAAAGATCCAATATTATCTTCCCTTCATTCCTGAAGAAATTTATTTTTCTGGATATAGAATTCTGAGCCATTGTTCTTTTTTTTTTTTTTTTGGTAGTTAAAAAATGTTGTGTCACTACCTTCTGGTCTCCAAGGGTCCTGATAAGATATCCACTGTGTTCTAATTACTTTCCCCTATAAATAGTGCCTATGTTCTCTTGGTGCTTTCCAGATGATTTTCTTTTAGTTTTCAAAGGATTGACTATGATGTTTCTTGGTGTGAATATCTTTTAGGTAATGTAATCATTTTGCTGAAAAAATTGGTATGTTTTTTTCTAAGGAAAAAGGAAAGACTGGATATTAGGAAACAACTGATTATTGCTGCAACATAATCTACTTTATAACCATGTTTGCACCATCTTTTTTCTAATCCTCCCACCCCCCTTCCCTCTGGCAACCACTTGTTTATTCTCTGTGTCTATCATTATGTTTCTGTTTGTTCATTTATTCTGTTTTTTAGATTCCACATATAAGTGAAACTATACAGTATTTGTCTTTCTCTGCCTGACTTATTTCACTTAACATAATATCCTCTAGGTCCATCCTTGCTGTTACAAATGGCAAGATTTCATTCTTTTTTTTAAATGGATTATAGAATGGAATATTATATATTCCATTAAAGAATATGGAATATTCTTTATCCATTCGTATATTGGTAGGCACTTAGGTTGCTTCCATATCTTCTCTGTTGTAAATAATGCCATAGTGAACATCAAGGTGCACCTATCTTTTCAAGTTATTGCTTTTGTTTTCTTTGGCTATATACCTAGTAGTGGAAATGCTGGATGGTATGGTAGTTCTAGTATTAAAATCTTGAGGAAGGTCCATACTGTTTTCTATAGTGGCTGCACCAACTTACATTCCCACCAATAGTGCATTAGTGTTCCCTTTTCTCCACATCCTTGCTAAAGCTTGTTATTTATTGTATTTTTGATAATAGCCATTCTGCGTTTGTACCATCTTTTAGAAATTTTATATTTACATAGTTTCAAGTTTCCATTTCTGTTGTAGATGAAATGCCAAGAGGTTATTCAACCAGGAATGCTTTCAGAAACTCCTTGAAAGTTCTTTAATATTTTGGTAGATTGAAAAATGGCACCAGTTCTTCAATCTCCCCTGTAGTAACACCCTTTTCCATGTAACTTTAAAATGTAATCTTCTAGTGTCCTCATACTCAGACTCTGGGCAACATCATGCCAGCTGTTTTGGGCAATTGTATGTGCAGATATAAAAGTGTGCCAGTTCTGAACCTAAGCTGAAAAGCCTTGTGTGTTTCTGCTTCTCCTCTTGGGTTCTGCTGTCATCACGAGAAATGCCTGCTGAAAGATGGAAAAAACATAAAGCAGGGTTAAGTGACTCAAACTCCTGAGTTGAGACCAGCCTGGATAAGCCAATGGCCAGTGGAGTCCCAAAGAGGTAAGCAAACCCAGCTAAGATCAGGTAAGCCTAATAAACTCTCAGTTGATCCCAGACACCCAAACAGCAGCACTTATTTTTGTATATCACTAAGGTTTGGAGGTTGTTTTTTATTAGGCATTATTATGATAATTGATAACGGATACATATATGGTTAGTGTTTCTTTGTTCATTTGAACTGCTATAACAAAATACCACAAACTGGGTGGCTTATGAACAACAGAAATTCATTTCTCACAGTTCTGGTGGCTGAAAGTCTAAGATCAGGGAGCCAGCATGGTGGGCTTCTGGTGAAGGCCTTCTTCTGGGGTGCAGACTCACAACTTTACTTCATTGTGGAAGGGACAAGCTAGCTCTCTGCCCTCATGACCTAATCACCTCCCAAAGGCCCCCACCTCCTAATACCAACTCCTTGGGGGTTAGGATTTCAACATATGAATTTAGAGGGGACACAAACATTCAGGCCATAGTAGTATTATTCCCTTATTTCCAGTAATGAAACAAATTTGTCCTTTTCAAATATTTACTTGGTTATTTCAATTGGTGGAATTTGATGTCTGTGCTCGTTTTTATCTCATCCAAAAGTAATAATGTGTATTTTTATGGAATTCTCACCCTATGCCTGTAAAGATATGCCTCTGGATGCATACTATTTTCCACATACAATAAAAAAAAATATTGTTTTTTTTAGTTAAGCTTGATAACAAGCCTTTCTTGTTTTCAGTTAAGCTTGATAACAAGCCTTTCTTGTGGTACCTGAAATGATAGTTTTCCCTTTTTTGCATTCACAAAAACAAAGGTCACCTGACAAATCCCATGTCATTAAGATGAGAAAAATATATAAAACATCTTCTCTATTGACAATTTTTAAATGTATAATATAACTTAAGGGTAAATAGAAATGAGAGATTAAAAAATCCAATATAGTGCCATGAATTCTCCAAAGTTCAAATTATGTATATTTGCATAGAAACAAAACACATTCCTAAAGGATATTATGGGAAAAAATTTGGGGGGCCATTTAAGAAATGTGTGATATGTAAAATCCTAGGTGGCTTTCTTCTTTCGAGTTTTGAAACTTCTAATACTCTCTCTTCCTTTTTGCTCTTGGGTTCAATAGATTAAAAGGCACTTGGTCATTAAATACCTTTGAAGATAGTTATCTGCAGATTTGACTTTGGGGTACAAATATACAGGAAGAATTTGTAACCTGAGAAGGCGGTAGTATTAAAGAGTAATATTTGAACAAGAATTGCTTGAGGAGGAATTTCCTACTTCAGACAGGCATAAATAGCAGATGGTAGGACCTACTGGGAAATAAGTACAAGTATTGGGATGGGGAATACTGTATTGTGGCAAATAGAAGATCTGATGCAGCAGAAATCTCTCTCTGGGAACTGAAGTTAAATTGCCCATTAATGTTTTATAAACACTTTTTTTTATGGAAAAGCTAAAAATTAATCAGAAAAGAGGTGTTTTAGCTAGCAAGCTTTGTGCAGAAATTTCTCAGATCTGCTGGAAACAATTGATTATCTCTCCAGAATCTGTAAAATGTGCCAGGTTACAAAAAAACTTTTTCAGTGCTTTTTTTTTTTTTTTTTAGTTTAAGTTGTTTGGATACAACATTGAATAAAATGTTTGAATACTATATTAAAAAAAAGACAAAAAAATAGCATTGAAGTTTACTTTGTCTAAAGTATACAGTTTACAAATTTACTATCACAAGTCAAAATTTCATTATTAATATATGAAAAGTAAACTTACTAAAAATCGATATTTTTAATGCTTATGTAAAATTAATTTTAAAATAAGATTAAAATATGCTCATCAATTTTTTTCCACTGAGAACCAAAAAATCTAAGTACAATTTTATGGTCACACAAAAACCATTTACACACAGGTCCAACATATGAATATTATACTTAATTTTTAAACAGAATTGGAGGGAGTTTTCTAAAATTTTATTTTGAAAGTTCACTGGACATTTATTAAGCACCTTACTTTAGGAAATAAAAGCTAGCTGGTACCATTGTACTGAAATATATGTATGTGATTGGCTAGCATTAGTTTTTGAGGGCTTAAGAAGAACATTTGGTTTAAACACATAAAAATAAATTAAATATTTAAAATAAATTTGGGAAATATGTCAGATATCTAATATATGACTGAAGCTGTAATCTAACAAATAGTTCTCCTATGATCACACATCTGTTATGTATAAAATGGATTTTCTATGAAACCAAGGAGAACTTAACATATCATGTTTACTGAAACACAAGATATGAAGAAAAAATGAGTGATAAGAACAGGCTTTACAAATAAAAATCTATATACAAAATTAATATACATATTTAAATACTTTTTTATGTTGAATTGTAACAATCCAAATTTGTATGTTGAATCCTAATCCCCAGTACCTCAGAAAGTGACTGTATTTGGATAGATAAAGTCTTTAAAGAGTAACTTAGGTTAAATAAAATCAATTAGGGTGGATCCTAATCCGATATGACTGGTGACGCTACAGGAAGAAGAGATTAGGACAAAGTGGGAAAAGCATGTGAAGCATAGGGAAAACATGGCCTTCTACAAGCCAAAGAAAGAGCCTTCAGAAGCAACCAACCCTGCTGATACCTTTATCTTGAATTTCTAGTTTCCATAATTGTGGGAAAATACATTTCTCTTGTTTAAGTCACCTAGATTATGGTAATTATTACGGTAACCCTACAAGACTAATACAAATACCTAGAAGAAATGGAATTAGTTTAATATAAGAAAGCCAGTTTTGTTACTGTGCTAATAATGCCACTGTGATGTCATAATGATGGCATGACGATATGTTATATTATACTGTCATGATGTCTTAGAAAAAGCTGTCTTTCCTTCTATATAATTTTCCAATCAGTGTTATGCTTGGTACACAACCATTTCTGCTATGAATTTTCTCTGTATTCTATATGTAAATTATCCCTTTTACATCCTCTTTTTTCCACTCAGCCCCACTCTCTGACCCTTATGTAACAGGAAGTATGTCTTACTGTCAAAAATGTATTGCACAGGAAGTCTAAACTAAGGCAAGTGCATGAATTTGACAGACTTAAAACTCTTTCCATGTTTCCTAAAACTTCCTTGGAGGGAATCTCTCCTTTCTTAATAAGCCAATTGTTTTCATTAACCACTAATTACTTTTTCTAAGCATAGGAGTATATGTGACAAAGATGATGAATAACATGGAAAATATTTTACTGATAACTGGGAAATATTGTACCAGCTAAAAATACCAAGCATCCAGGAGATTATTACTCTAAGTTTGTAGAAAAAAATTAAAGCCTTAATCTTGAAGTATTATTATACCATGAAGACTGAAGATAAATTTGAATCACACTGTTTTAAAAGAAAGTCACCAAATTCTGCTTATAATACCTCTAGAAAAACATAGTCCAAATTTCAGTGTTGTAAAGAATTCCCATATATCAGATTATATTTGTCAAGCATAAAGGTCTCCCTATATTAATTTATTTAGCCAGCTCATATTGGACTGTTGGCCACCATCTTCTCTGACAGGTACAAAGTAGATTTTGTACCATCTATCTAAACCTTATTAGACAGCATGAAATAAAATGTACACAAACCACTTTCCAAAAAAAGACAAACTTCAGGTGGAATAGGAAACTGGAAAGCTGCTGTTTGGCTGAATTTTCAATCTTTCAGAAAAGTTTTTCACTTAAGTGTTGTAAGAGTCATAAAATTTCTTGTGACAGGCATTTAAGAAGTTTAGGATGCTGATGACTCTACTCTGGAAGCATTCAGATAAACACAAAAGACATACAAATTTCATTTGCAAATATTTTCTCCCATTCTGAGGGTTGTCTTTTCATCTTGTTTATGGTTTCTTTTGCTGTGTAAAAACTTTAAGTTTCATTAAGTCCCATATGTTTATTTTTGTTTTTATTTCCATTTCTCTAGGAGGTGGGTCAAAAAGGATCTTGCTATGATTTATGTCATAAAGTGTACTGCCTATGTTTTCCTCTAAGTGTTTTATAGTGTCTGGTCTTACATTTAGGTCTTTAATCCATGTTGAGTTTATTTTTGTGTATGGTATTAGGAAGTGCTCTAATTTCATTCTTTTACATGTTGCTGTCCAGTTTTCCTAGCGCCACTTATTGAAGAGGCTGTCTTTTCTCCATTGTATATTGTTGCCTCCTTTTTCAAAGATAAGGTGACCAAAAGTGTGTGCGTTTATCTTTGGGCTTTCTATCCTGTTTCATTGATCTATATTTCTGTTTCTGTGCCAGTACCATACTGTCTTGATTACTGTAGCTTTGTAGTTTAGTCTGAAGTTAGGGAGTCTGATCTCACTAACTCCGTTTTTCTTTCTCAAGATGTTTTTGGCTATTTGGGGTCTTTTGTGTTTCCATACAAATTGTGCAATTTTTTGTTCTAGTTCTGTGAAAAATGCCATTGGCAGTTTGATAAGGATTGCATTGAATCTGTAGATTGTTTTGGTTAGTATAGTCATTTTCACAATGTTGATTCTTCCAGTCCAAGAGCATGGTATATCTCTCCATCTGTTTGTATCATCTTTAATTTCTTTCATCAGTGTCTTATAGTTTTCTGCATACAGAACTTTTGTCTGCTTAGGTAGGTTTATTCCTAGATATTTTATTCTTTTTGTTACAATGGTAAATGGGAGTGTTTCCTTAATTGTTCTTTCAGATTTTTCATCATTAATGTATAGGAATGCCAGAGATTTCTGTGCATTAATTTTGTATCCTGCTACTTTACCAAAATCATTGATTAGTCCTGTAGTTTTCTGGTAGCCTCTTTAGGATTCTCTATGTATATTAGTATCATGTCATCTGCAAACAGTGACTGTTTTACTTCTTCTTTTCTGATTTGGATTCCTTTTATTGTTTTTCTTCTCTGATTGCTGTGGCTAAAACTTCCAAAACAATGTTGAATAATAGTGGTGAGAGTGGATAACCTTGTCTTGTTCCTGATCTTAGTGGAAATGGTTTCAGTTTTTCACCATTGAGAATGATGTTAGATGTGGGTTTGCAACTGACAAAGGATTAATCTCCAAAATATACAAGCAGCTCATGCATCTCAATATCAAAAAACAAACAACCCAATCCAAAATTGGGTTGAAGACCTAAATAGACATTTCTCCAATGAAGATATACAAATGGCCAAGAAGCACATGAAAGGATGCTCAACTTCACTAATCATTAGAGAAATGCAAATCAAAACTACAATGAGTGGGGGCTTCCCTGGTGGTACAGTGGTTGAGGGTCCGCCTGCCGATGGGGGGGACGTGGGTTCGTGCCCCGGTCCAGGAAGATCCCACGTGACACGGAGTGCCTGGGCCCATGAGCCATGGCCGCTGAGCCTGCGCGTCCGGAGCCTGTGTTCCACAACAGGAGAGGCTGCAACAGTGAGACGCCCGCGTACCGCAAAAAACAAAAAAACTACAATGAGGTATCACCTCACACCAGTCAGAATGGCCATCATCAAAAAATCTACAAACAATAAATGCTGGAGAGGGTGTGGAGAAAAGGGAACCCTCTTGCACTCTTGGTGGGAATGTAAATTGATACAGCCACTATGGAGAACAGTATGGAGGTTCCTTAAAAAACTAAAAATAGAACTACCATAGGACCCAGCAATCTCACTACTGAGCATATACCCTGAGAAAACCATAATTCAAAAGTGTCATGAACCACAGTGCTCATTGCAGCACTATTTACAATAGCCAGGACATGGAAGCAACCTAAGTGTCCATCCACAGATGAATGGATAAGGAAGATGTGACACATATATACAATGGAATATTACTCAGCCATAAAAAAACCCAAAATTGAGTTATTTATAGTGAGATGGATGGACCTAGAGGCTGTCATACAGAGTGAAGTAAATCAGAAAGAAATACAAATACTGTATGCTAACACATTTATATGGAATCTAAAAAAAAATAAAAGGTTCTGAAGAACCTATGGGCAGGACAGGAATAAAGACACAGATGTAGAGAATGGACCTGAGGTCATGGGGAGGGGAAAGGGTAAGCTGAGACAAAGGAAGAGAGTGGCATTGACATATATACACTACCAAATATAAAATAAATAACTAGTGGGAAACCCCATAGCCGCATAGCACAGGGAGTTCAGCTTGGTGCTTTGTGACCACTAGAGTGGTGGGATAATTAGGGTGGGAGGGAGATGCAGGAGGGAAGGGATACGGGGATATATGTATACATATAGCTGATTTGCTTTGTTATAGAGCAGCCACACACCATTGTAAAGCAATTATACTCCAAAGATGTTAAAAAAAAAAAGTAAGGAAAAAAAAAAAGACATGTAAATTGTAGACCATTTTGAAGAGTCAGCACAATGGTGAAGACTTAAAATTAACCTGCAGATAGATCTACCTGCTCTAGGGAAACCTGATAGCAGTCAAAGATCTTCAGTGATGATTCAAGGCTAAAAGTTTCTCTCAGATTCTGCTCTCTCAGCAGTATATGGTGGAACCAGTACACTAATAATAAAGTAGATGAGAAAAACAATTGTTTATTTGCAAAGCTAGGAGACTGAAAAATGCGTTCCTTCCTACGTCTTCAAATTCTAGTCTAAGTCAGATGTTGGTTTAACCTTTAGACTTTTATAGTGATTTCTGGAACTCAAATATTATGTCTAGGTGTTCTGAAGAGAATTTAAAAATTAAGTTTGTGAATGTTCTAAAATAGCATTTGGAAAAAAAACCCCAAAACAAAAAAACAACCAAAAAAACCCAAACCCAAAACAAACAAAAAAACACCCAGAAGGGAGGTTAAAAGAGAGAGAGAAAATTTTTACATGTGTAGGATCCAGTAGGTTTGCAAGAAGCAGTTGAGTCAAACATGCCATCAATTCAGTTGGGGAAAAATATTAAGTAAATCAGTTGTTTGGTCATGTGAAGATAAAACTGGATTCATTACATAATCCAAATACATTTCTTTAGCTCTCTACATGCATGGAGGTAAGAAAACATCATTGTTAAGAGTATGGGCTCCAGAGATAGGCTACATGGGTTCAAATCCCAACACTGGTTGGTTAACTATCTTTGCAAATTTAGCCTAAGACTTGGTTTTCTCATCTGATAAAGGGGAAACTAACATTACTTCCTCATAGGCTTGTTGGAGAATTCGATGATCAATGCATGTAATGTACTTCACAGAGGGCCTGATGTAAGTAAATGCTTAATATGTGACAACCATAATTATTTATACCCATCATAATCAAACCAATTTTCAATTCACACCTAGGAAAATAATAACAAAATCCTCAAAGGTAAAAAAAAAAAAAAAAGAGAAAAAGATATATCCTCTTAATTTATATATTTGGAATTACAAAATGGCTTTAATAGACTTAGAAATTTTTGTGCATGGCCTCATAATGCCAAAATACTTAAATGAAATGCCTAGGTTAGGAATTAAAGTCATTCTATACCAGGCAAAGCATTGTAAAGGGACAGAAACATCTACTATTTTACTATTTTTGGAAGAAATTATTTCTATGTCTGATTAGATATATTATCCTCCAGTTTATAAACTGTTTCAGAATCTATATGGTAATTGAATACGTTCTTTGGGTATTATTCTACAATTAATAATTATTTCTGGGCTTCCCTGGTGGCGCAGTGGTTGAGAGTCCGCCTGCCGATGCAGGGGACACGGGTTCGTGCCCCGGTCCGGGAAGATCCCACATGCCGCCGAGCGGCTGGGCCCGTGAGCCATGGCCACTGGCCCTGCGCGTCCGGAGCCTGTGCTCCGCAACGGGAGAGGCCACAACAGTGAGAGGCCCGCGTACCGAAAAAAAAAAAAATTATTTCTTTTTCAAAATTTCTGTTCTCCCTCCACCAGTTCTGTTTTAATTCTAAGGACATTAGCTAATGATTTTTTACTCCTTCCTTCCAAAGTATTTGAGATACACGTGACAGAAAAAACAAGTTCTCTTTTCTAGTCAGCATACTAATTCTCAGTACACCCAGCCTGTTTTTTTTTTTTTTTTTTTTGTAAAATGGTATTTTTAAAAACCACCGGGAGAACTATTCAATGTTTTTCACTCTAAGAAAAATTGAGGACAGCTGTGGAGGCCGGGATCCTAGGGAGAATGAGGTAAGGTTCCAGATGCTGCCTTTGGCTGCCAGGTCTATAAAAGAGTATTGTAGTGAAATAAATAAATAGATAGATAAATAAACCCTGCTCTTTTAATTACTAAGCAGACAGGCTTTGGTAAAAGGTGTGCCAAGCCACATTTAAGTGCTCACACAATGTAGCTTTTAATTTCCTAACTTGTGCCCATCAGAATGATGGTTGCCCACAGGATGGATGACCAGCTCTCTTCAGTATAATTGCAGCAGGGGAAACTGAAGAACTGTAGGTGGTATTATTTTGTCTTATTTTATTTCCCTTATTGTCTTTCAAGATTTTTAAAAGCACTTTTGAGTGAAAAATGTTCAAAATAAATTTCTTAGAAATATTCGTTATAGTCATCTTTATTTCAGTTTTATCACTTCTCGGTTTAGCAAGACAACTCTGCATTAACGTAATGGGCCCATACTGTCTTACAAAATCCATTTCACTCTTTGAGTGAATCAGCATATATTTATATCATGTGTATAATATTTAAGTTTTTAATGTTAAATGAGCAAGGAAATTGATGATCTCCAGATCAAAAATGAGGTACCCAATGTAACTCATGCATGTATGCATGAGGGCAAGGTGTGCTGTTTTGTTTTGGGATTTTTTTGGCTTCAAGCAAAATTCTAGAAATTTCTCAGGATGCTATAGGGAGTATTACTAGGAATCAAGTCATACTGTAAAGGAATGCTGACTGTGAGGACCCAGTTTCAGTTGGATAAACATAAGTTTATACAGGAAATAATAGATCAGCTTTCTCCAGAAACGATCAACTACCTAAGAGCATGGGCAGAAAAACAGTGTTGTGGTCAAACAGGGCAGACACTGGTATAAAAGATAAGGGAGAGAAGGCATTAGGGAGGAAGGTTAAGGGTCTTGTAAAGGATTGGCCATGAGTCAGTGAAGGGAAGGAATGCAGATTGTGGAGAAGGGTGATGATCTCTAAGATTCTAGGAAGTGGATTGAAAGCTTGAAATCAGGATTTTAAAAAGCCCTTAAAAACAAAACAACAACAACAAAAAAAACCCCGAGGGATTTGGAGAATTCAAGGGAGAGATTATTTTAAGATGTAAGATTTTAGAAAAGGTTCTGAATGATGATAATGTCAAGAAGATGGCCTTGCTTAGTGAAAACCACCACAGAATAGAAGTGAGAGTGGCTAAAATTAAGGAGATGAAGGAAAAGTGAGGTCCAAGTGTTGGAAATATTGTCTACGTGTATATTAAAGATGGTGTTGGGGGACGAGGTGTAGAGAAAGCCCATAATCCAGGCTCTGCAACAAGGTAAGACATTGGAGATTCATCCCAAATCCTTACCACAATGCGGGCCAGGGAAGAATATTAAAAATGGATCATGTGAACTTAAAAGATCAATGCTGGAAGAACGGGAGTCAGGGACTAATGAGAGTTAATATATTTCCCTCCCTGCTTCCTCTGATACTGGCCTCTCTCCCACCAGCCACAGATTCTTGACATCAGAACTGCTTCTTTAGATTAGAGGACGCATAAGTAAACATTCCCAACAAAAGGCATTGTTGAAAACGATCTATGTTACCTGCTAAGGAAGAGTATTATATTTAGATTACCTTCTACCCTTCTCATGTTAACTCTCAAATTAGCTAATTTTCTATTTGGAGAGTTCTGAGATCCTTGATCCAAAAGAATGAGATGTCAGGGTTAAGAGCAAAACAATTGGGGGCATCCGTCTTAGTTTCCTAAGGCTGCTGTAACAAAGTACTACCACACACTGGGTGGTGTAAAATGACAGAAATGTAGTCTCTCACAGTTCTGGAGACTAGAAGTCAAAAATCAAGGTGTCAGCAGGGAGTTCTGCCTCTGAGACTAGGGTAGGTTCTTTCCCTACCTCTTCTAGCTTCTGCTCCCGGCCGGCAATCCTTGGCGCTCTTTGGTTTGCATTTGCATCACTTCAGTCTCTGCCTCTGTCATCACGTGGCATTCTCTCTGTATGTTTGTGTCTGAGGCCAAATTTCTCTCTTCTTATGAGGACACCATTTATACTAGATTAAGGGCCCATTCTATTCCAGTATGACCTGGGATATTATGATTTATAGTAGGAAAATTGGTGTTCCTCCCCAATTCTGGCAAAACCCTTGGAATTCCCTGTGATAAAAAAGATAAAGAGCCTTTTGTTATGCTAATGAGGAGACTTTTTGGACCAAGGTTGGAGGCTGGTTGCCAGGAGACCCAACCTAGTGATTGGAGGGTTGGAACTTTCAGTCCCACTGCCCAATTTACAGGGAGGAGAAAGGGGTTGGAGATTGAATGAATTGCCAATGGCCAGTGATTTAATCAATCATGACTATGTAATAAAGCCTCCATAAAATCCCCAAAGGACGGGATTTGGAGAGCCTCTGGGTTGGTGAACATGGGGAGATTTGGGGAGTGTGGCATGTCTAGAGAGAGCATGGAAGCTCTATACCCTTTCCCCATACCTTGCCTTGTGCACCTCTTCCACCTGGCTGTTCTTGAGTGATATCCTTTTATAATACACTGGTAATCTAGTAAGTTAAATGTTTCTCTGAGTTCTGTGAGCCACTCTAGCAAATTAATCGAACCCAGGAAGGGGGCTGTAGGAAGCTCTGAGCTAAAGCTGTTTGGTCAGAAGCACAGGTGACATCCTGGACTTTTGACTTCTGTCTGAAGCGTGTGTGAGGGGGAGGAGTAGTCTTGTGGGACTGAACGTTTAACCTGTGGCATATGATGCTGTTTCAGGATAGATAGTGTCAGAGTTGAGTTGAATTGCAGAACACCCAGCTGTGTCTGGAGAATTACTGGAGATGTGGGGAAAACATTGTAACTGGGTGCAGAATCCTTAGACCTCATCTTAGCTAATTATATCTGCAAGGACCCTATTTCCAAATAAGGTCACATTCTAAGGTGCTTGAAGTAGGACTTCAACAGATCTTTTGTGGACACAATTCCACTCTTAACAGCATATGAGGCCAAGCTGGGGATCAGGGCTAGGGCATTCAGAAGCAATCGGATGTCAGCCCAGGTGGTAATTCTTGGATAACAGAGAATCACAAACTGACACTGACATTTGAAACTGAGAAATGTTACTAAAACAGTAGGACACATGTAGAAAGTGGGAGAGCTGGATAAAGCAAATTACAACCAAAGCTAAAATCAGCACCCTAACCACAAAAGAAAAGAGGAATCAAATTTTACCTACTGTAATTAGGAATATACTTATTTTATTAAACTATAGCAAATATATCAACCTTAGATAATTAAATGTCAGGATATACATTTTGGGAGGTTTAGTCAATTGTGACACTGATTGCTCCGTAAGCATTTCCTATTGTTAATCTGTAGGTGTTAGTCAAGTGTCACAGCATCGTGGGTGAGGACAAAGCTCTAGTGCCAGGATGTTTGGCATGAAAGCTACCCCATCCTCTATTAGCTGTGAGACCTCAGGCAAGTTATATAACTTCCCTGTCACTCAGTTTACTTATCTGTAAAATGAGTACCTATCTCACAAGGTCCTTGTGAAGATTAATTGAGTTAGCCTATGTAATCTGTGTCTGGCATGTAGGAAATGTTGAAAATATATTAACTATCTATATATTTTTTATTTTAATTGACTACCTCACTTTCATAAATAAGATTCTTGAATTAAATTAACTTAAATATAACTACAATGAATATAATTAAATTATTAAATTCTATTTCAGCTTAAAGTCTTTTATTAAACATGTAAGGTAGCTTTTCTACTCTTTTCCCTTTATGAAAAATAGGTTTTTTTTCCTTAGATCTAAATGAAATTATTACATAGCATCTCCATCACAGACTAGAATATGACATTTATTAAAAGATACTTGTTAATTAACTTTTTCATGTACTTTAAAAGTCCTGTCTTTTTGTGTATGTTATATTATGTAAGTGATCAAAATAATAGTACACATTAGTAAGGTAATATTTATCACTTACTAAGTGCCATTCTACCAAGCACATTATAGCCACTTTCTCATTTAATCTTCAGAAAAACCTCATTGTGTTATGTGTGTCATAATGTTACTTCTTCTTATTTCTCTTTTAAAAATGAGGTCATTTAAGCGCAGAGTGGTTCGGTAATTTGCCCATGGTCACACAGCTAGCAAGTGGTTTAGTGAGAGCCCAAACCAGTTTTATCTGATAAGAAAGTCTGGACTCTTAGCCTCTTTGCTTTGCTGCCAGGCCAATTTCTGGGCCTCATTTTTATACACAGAGATTTTTAAAGAGATAAAATATATAGCAATTCAAAAATTGTTTCTAAAGTCATCCTTTTTCCGTAGATTTTTAAGCAGATAATCAGAAGACTAAAATATGTTTTGTAAGCATAATTTATCTCTTGTATTTCTAGAAATTGTATTAAATGAAATTATTAGTTCCTCAGTAAGGATTTCTCATTAAAAAAAAAATTCTTTCTTTTCAAAAACATTTAAAGAGCAACAAATGGCAATGACAAGTGCTATTCCTATTATTACTTTACAAAGTAAAGCCTTGGTCTAGAAAATTTTCAAAGTCAAAAGGCCAAAAGTATTGCCTTCTTCTTTTTACTTTTGCAGTGTTTTTTGTCTCAATAAACCAAGTAACAACACTCTTGAACCTCACATTCCATAGACGATTATCACCTCTTCTCTCTTATGGATTCATTTAGAATTGCTTTCTACCTCTGTCTCTAAGTGCACGCTGTTAAAATGTTTTAATTAAAATTATGACTACTACAGAAAAATTATTGAGAAATTCTTCAGGATGAAAATGCTTCATGGTGGAAGTCTAATTCCACTATTCATGTTTCTCCTGAGCAATATTTTCTAAGAGGTTCACCTTCATGTTGTGTAATATTGGATTTAGTCTCAACAGCTTGAAGGTAGTGTTTTTAAAACAAGGCCAAGCAAGCAGAAAAGTTTGTATGATGATACAGAGTTGATTAGCTCTTAAACAAAACAAGTTCAGCCAGGTTGGCCTGTGCAGTTATTCTAGAACTGAATCTTATAACTTTCTTCCACAGCTGTCGTTCTGAGAAAGAGAGAGGTTTTGTTATATTCTAAAACCGTTTTTAAAAGAAAGAAGCATCGTGATTGAGTGGGTCAGAGTGTCTGCAGCCTGCACTCAAACACTGGAGACACACTGGGATGAAAGCCAAGTTACTTAGAACTGTAATACAGCAAAAGGGAGTTTCACTAAGAAGCCAGTAGGATCATTTCTTAATAAGAATGGGCTCCTGTTTCCTACTTGATGAAACTGTCTACAGCATAGAGAGCTTTACTCTTCCCTTTTGAAGGGTTCTCCTTATTGCCCAATACAGCCTTCCTTTTGGCGATGCAAAACCCTGGGAGGACCATCTTGGGCCAACCTGAGGAATTCATTAAGGTTGATGTTCCTAATCAAGGATCAGAGTTTAACCTGGCCAGACATTCACACGAGCTGCAGAGTGGTCCGTTTAAAACCTGCTTTGTTTTTTACAGAAAAGCAGAGGTACATAAAAATGAGTTTAGTCCAAACAGTACTTCTCAAATGGTAATGTGTGTATTTGTACATTATTTGTAACCTGGGGATCTTGTTCAAATGCAGTAGGTCTGTGCTGAGGCCGGAGCTTCTGAACTTCTGTTAAACTCTAGGCAACGCTGATGCCGTTGGTCAGTGGATCCAGCAATGGACCGTTAGTCTCTTTTCTTATCTTTTTAGGCAAGACCATGACTTTACCACACTGGCCAGATGAAAATCTGCCTTGATTTTAAGGAAGTCGTCTATAGATTGGACATTTTTTCACTAACAATTTAATTCAAATTCAACAAACATTGAAGGAGAACTAAATTCTTTCTTACAGTTACACTAAACATTCCATGAAACAGCTTATAGTCGGTTTCCCTGCTTTCTACCTAATGGCTTCTTACTCTTTAGCGTGACTGCCCTTGCCTTCTATGTCAACAGTCTTTGCTTAGTTTGCAGTCCCTCAGAGTTCTGGAGTCTGTGGCAAAGTGGAGAAACTTCCTTCACTGA
The DNA here is from genome assembly GCF_963455315.2 of Globicephala melas. NCBI lineage: Eukaryota > Metazoa > Chordata > Mammalia > Artiodactyla > Delphinidae > Globicephala > Globicephala melas. The sequence continues at coordinate 46,036,056 of NC_083331.1, forward strand.
AGACGTTCCCTGCTGTGCTCAAGAATTACCTTAAAGAATTGTCAAAGTGTGCTCTGCTTCCAGAATCGGCCAGAAGAAAGTACAACTTGTACCAAACCCAGAGGAGAATAAGATTTATTTGCAACCTCTTCTATAAGACAGAGGTTCTCAACTTGGAGGAATATAATTACACGAGGAGCTTAATCCAAACACCACATCCACACCCAACCCCTCCGCCCCCACCCCCATATACACCTTCTCCCTTTCTCACCCTGACCTCTCACCAAATCCTGATGGATAACTGACTTTTCCCCAGTCTTCACTTTTTCTCAATGTGCCGCTACCCCCATTAAGTACTACAATTTTAGAAGGAAAAATATGAGTAGCAGGGTTCAATGCTGTTGAGAGGTCAAGAGAGATATATTGCTTCCATGTAGCAATGGCAGAGAGAAAACAATATGGACTCTGACTTCTTCCTAGCATCCTTCGTTTTAGAGAGTTTATAAAATAAAAGGATTTTTGGGAAAAGACATAAACCTACAAAGATGGAGATAACATGATAATAAATAACAGCAAAACAGTCTGGAAATTGGAAAGAAATAAGTATACAATATAAGGAATCATTAGACCCAATGGAATGGACTTCTAAATGGCAATTTGAAAAGCCCAAACAAACAAACACACAGAACAAAACCCAATTTGTACCACAAAAAAAACAACAAAAGACTGAAGGATTAGATGTATCACACAGCTCTAGAAGTGGTGTAAATGAATACTCTTAGGACAGAATTAAGGCATTTTCAGACATGCATGTTCTCGAAACATTAACCTTCTTTGCATCTTCCGTGCAAGAAGCTGTGGATACGTTCCTTCAAAATGAGTGAGTAAAGCAAGGAAAGAGGAAGATGCACAGTATAGGGTGCAGGAGATCCAACACGACACAGAAACAAAGGATAAGCTGGGGAAGGCGATCCCAAGATGGCAACTGTGCAGATGTGTAGATATGAACCCATCTAGAGGGGAGCACGTCATAAAGGCTCCTGATGTCTCCAACAGGATTAAATTGATAATATCCCAGATGCATTGGAATGGATGGAGAAGAAATTTAGACAACAGGTACAAGTGTTTGGAGTAGAATCAGTGAAAAAAACATAGCAACTGGAGCAACAAAGTTCAACTAATAGGTCCAGGAAAAAATTGTGCAAGAATATTTATCAAATTTAAATTATGATCTGATGATATGGAGAGAATAGGGGTGGGAGATAGGAAAGTTGCACATATGTGGAGAAAGTAGGGGCAGAAAGGAAATAAACAAATAACGACTAAAGCTGAAAAGTGAACAGATAGAAATACAAGAATATTATTTAGTGCCACTATTGTAGATGTAAAATAACTGGCTTAAAACTGTGAAAATGGTTGCCCTTTGTGCAAGGAAAATGGAGATGGGGGAATGGGTGTGAGGAACTGTCCTCTTGTGGTCTCTTTCTTTCTCTCTCTTTGTAATAAATCTTGTGAATTCTTTGAATCTTTTTCAATTTCTTGATTAAAATAAAAAATAAAAAGAGTGGGGAAAGAGTGAAAAGTGTCCATTGAATTTTTGACAACAGTAACTTAAATTTGCAGTTGAGGCACAGAAGTCATTTAAAGATGATTTTGGTGGGTAATGTGCTCACAGGATGTCATTTTAAATCACTCCTCTGTGAGACACATAGCTTTTGGTCCCTCGAAGTGTGGCCTTTGAGCATTTGTCTCAGAGTCAGATTGTTTGTGAATATTTGGGTTCCTGGCCCTACCCCGATATTATGAATCAGGATATTTAGGGAAGTCACACTATAAAGAAGCTCTCTGGGTACTTTCTGTTGACCATTAATGTTTGAGAAGCACAGCCCTAGTGCAAGAATACATAACCAAGAGGTCTCATCTAGGTGACTAAAGAGTGTTTTTTCTTAATTGAAGTATAATTAATTTACAATATTGTGTTAGTTTCAGGTGTACAGTAAAGTGATTCATATATATATATAAAGAATGCATATAAATATATATTCTTTTTTATATTTTTCCCTTATAGGTTATTATAAAATATTGAGTATAGTTCCCTGTGCTATACAGTATGTCCTTGTTGGTTATCTATTTTATACATATTAGTGTGTATACATTAATCCCAAACTCCTTATTTTTCCTTTCCTTCCCTTTCCCCTTTGGTAACCATAAGTTTGTTTTCTATGTCTGTATGTCTATTTGTGTTTTGTAAATAAATTCATTTATATCACTTTTGTTTAGATTCTACATATAAGCAACATCATATAATGTTTGTCTTTTTCTGTCTGGCTTATTTCACTTAGTATGATAATCTCTACATCCATCCATGTTGCTACAAACAGCATTATTTCATTCTTTTGTATAGCTGAATAATATTCCATTGTGTATATATATATATATATATACACACATATATATCTGTATGTATGTATGTATATATACATATATACCACATCTACCGTAAGATCCAGGGATCTCACTCCTGGGCATATATCCAGAGAAAATTATAATTCAGAAAGATACATGCACCTCAATGTTCATTGCAGCACTGTTTACAATGGCCAAGACATGGGAGCAACCTGTCCATCAACAGATGAATGGATAAAGAATGTTTTTAAGATGCCCATCTTTTATTCTGCCATTAACAATTTGAATTCAGTAGGTCAGGGTTTATTCTCACTGGGAATATATTCCCTTCAAAAGTTCACCAGACACTTCTAATGCTCCTTCCTGGATCAGTAGTCCCACTGAGGAATTCCAGAGCTGTCAGCCTCTGTCCTTTTACCATGACCACTCTGGAGACTAAACAGCTGTGCAAAGAATAGTGGTCATGACTTTGAGAGTCTATAGTAGACAGTTCTCTACTCAGTAGTGAAAAAGACATTTAGCATCATTGTCTCAAAGCCTTAATTATGTAGGCAAACTTGTACCAACCAATTTAACTTAATGTTGTTTGATTCAGTTATGTCACTTCATTAACAACCCTAATGTCCACAGATACCTTTGAAGTTATAGCTGGATACTACATTCCAGGAAGCGTTTATTTTGTAGCTTTTACATGCTTTAATGTACCATTTAAAAAAGATTAAAATATACATTCTCTCCCAACCTGGAGTGTAGAGTATATTATTATTCTGTAAAATCAATATCTCTGAGCTTTGAAAATTAAAGGAAAAAATAAATTATTGAAATATTCTTTCCTGTTTTAAATAATGTATAAGTGTGTTTGAGCTTCTGTAATGAGGCACTTATTACTGTAATAATGTTATAATATTGTTAGAAGAAAATACTTCTGTGGTATTTATAGATCTCATATTATCTTATCAAAAATATAATTTGTGATAAAAACCTTAAATAACTGATATTTCCAAATAATGACATAATATCATTTCTAAAACTCCTGGTTCTAATCCAAAGTACTGTGGCTCAGAAAATATCCAGTTAAAGAACATGCTAACGAGTGATTGAGACCCCCTATGAAACTAACAAGTTCTTTTTAGTGGATGAGCCAACTAGCTGGAGAGGACTCTCCAACCACCGAGACATCAAACCTCCAAAGGAAACCCCCCACCCCACGAAGTCCCTTTCATCCACTAGGGTTTATTCCAGAGGATCATTGGTAGTTCTAATAGGTTGTGAGAGGAAGACGGGAACAAAATCCCATCAGGTAGGATCAGCTTACATTATTCAAAGCTTAATATTTATCATAAGGGCCCTGAGATTATTGACTTTTGAGGAATAAAATGTTCATAATTTAAAGAGGCATGCAGGTTTTCTGCATGCGATGTAGCCTCACAAGTGGTTTTACATGAGAAGTTAAAAAGTACCAATTAACAGAGGCAGTACAAAAAGACACATCCATATACTCACACTATATACCCAGAAGGAATCATCATACATTAACATTTTTAAGGTTAAAAGTAGCACGTCTAGTTCTCAGCCAAAACAAAATTTTCATATTCTGTTTAGAATCAAGAAAATGACACATAATCTTTATTATTTCTTATATACTTCAGGAATTTAAGAAAAACATATTTTTAATCTCTTTTCCTGCCATCAAATTTGTACCTCTGGGTAGTAAACCTCATTGAGTATGTACCGAGTGTCTGGACCTCTCCAGACTGATACTACAGCATCATAAAAAGAGTCATTACTGAAATTTCACTTTCTGCCACTCCTACAAAGCAGCCCTTGGTACCCAGGAAAGTTTCTGTGTTGCCAAGCACTGGTCTCTTCTCGCAGGTCTTGTGGTCTGTGGTTTTCTTTTGCTCTATTCCATTAGTGTATCAGGGCAATGTGGAAGAGTAAGGACACCAGCATCTTTCACCATAGCATACACAAGTGACACGAAAATAACCCCCCAGCTCGAGCCTCATGTGCAGTGCCCAGCACTTGGGGCTGTACTCCGTCTACCTCTCTCTCTGTCAACCTCACCCACGACTCTCCCTCAAGGCCACTGGGGCATCCACAAATGCCTCCAGAGGCACCTGTTTTCTTCAGCCAGGAGGAAGAATATTTTTTATACTAGCTGGTACAAAATGACCCCTTAAAGGAACTACCCACCAAATAATCAAAGTAAGATATTGCTCAGTGTATAATAGCTGCTCTGTATAGGTTCAGCTTGAGTCAAAGGAAATTTACAGAGAGAGCTGATTTAATACAACATCTAATCCTGAATATCAATAGTAGAAATTGTTGTTTACTTAGATCTTTTTCAAAATACCTACACATACAAGCATCTGTTAAAAACATTTTATAAGATGCAAAAATCCTCAAGAAAATACAAGCAAACAGAACCCAACAGCACATTGAAAGGATCATACAGCATGATCAAGAGGGATTTATCCCAGGAATGCAAGGATTCTTCAATATATGCAAATCAATCAATGTGATACACCATATTTACAAATTGAAAGAGAAAAACCATATGATCATCTCAATAGATGCAGAAAAAGCTTTTGACAAAATTCAACACTGATTTATGATAAAAAACCCTCCAGAAAGTAAGCATAGAGGGAACTTACCTCAAAAAAATAAAGGCCATATATGACAAACTCACAGCCAACACTGTTCTCAATGGTGAAAAACTGAAACCATTTCCACTAAGATCAGGAAAAAGACAAGGTTGCCCACTCTCACCACTATTATTCCACATAGTTTTGGAAGTTTTGGCCACAGGAATCAGAGAAGAAAAAGAAATAAAAGGAATCCAAATCGGAAAAGAAGTAAAACAGTCACTGTTTGTAGATGACATGATACTACACATAGAGAATCCTAAAGATGCTACCAGAAAACTACTAGGACTAATCAATGAATTTGGTAAAATAACAGGATACAAAATTAATGCACAGAAATCTCTTGCATTCCTATACACTAATGATGAAAAATCTGAAAGATAAATTAAGGAAACGCTCCCATTTAAAATTGCAACAAAAATAATAAAATACCTAGGAATAAACCTACCTAAGGAGACAAAAGTCCTGTATGCAGAAAAGTATAAGACACTGATGAAAGAAATTAAAGATGATACAATGGAGAGATATACCAAGTTCTTGGATTGGAAGAATCAACATTGTGAAAATGACTATACCACTCAAAGCAATCTACAGATTCAGTGCAATCCCTATCCAACTACCAATGGAATTTTTCACAGAACTAGAACAAAAAATTGTACAATTTGTATGGAAACACAAAAGATCCCAAATAACCAAAACAATTTTGAGAAAGAAAAATGGAGCTGGAGAAATCAGGCTCCCTGATTTCAGACTATACTACAAAGCTACAGTAATCAAGACAGTATGGTACTGGCACAAAAACAGATATATAGATCAGTGGAACAGGATAGAAAGTCCAGAGATAAACCCATGCACCTATGGTCACCTTATCTTTGATAAAGGAGGCAAGAATATACAATGGAGAAAAGACAGCCTCTTCAATAATTGGTGCTGGGAAAACTGGATAGCAACATGTAAAAAAATGAAATTAGAATACTTCCTAACACCATACACAAAAATAAACTCAAAATGTATTAAAGACCTAAATGTAAAGCCAGACACTATAAAACTCTTAGAGGAAAACATAGGCAGAACTCTTTATGATATAAATCACAGCAAGATCCTTTTTGACCCACCTCCTAGAGAAATGGAAATAAAAACAAAAATAAACAAATGGGATCTAATGAAACAAAAGCTTTTGCACAGCAATGGACATCATAAACGATGAGAAGCCAACCCTCAGAATGGGAGAAAATGTTTGCAAACAAAGCAACTGACAAAGGGTTAATCTCCAAAATATACAAACAGGTTATGCAGCTCAATATCAAAAAAACAAACAACCCAATCCAAAAATGGGCAGAAGACCTACATAGACATTTCTCCAAAGAAGATATACAGAGTGGCAACAAACACATGAAAGGATGCTCAACATCACTAATCATTTGAGAAATGCAAATCAAAACTACAATGAGTTATCACCTCACACTGGTTAGAATGGGCATCATCAGAAAATATACAAGCAACAAATGCTGGACAGGGTGTGGAGTAAAGGGAACCCTCTTGCACTGCTGGTGGGAATTTTAATTGGTACAGCCACTATGGAGAACAGTATGGAGGTTCCTTAAAAAACTACAAATAGAACTACCATATGACCCAGCAATCCCACTACTGGACACATACCCTGAGAAAACCATAATTCAAAAAGAGTCGTGTACCACAATGTTCATTGCAGCTCTATTTGCAATAGCCAGGACATGGAAGCAAACTAACTGTCCATTGACAGATGAATGGACAAAAAAGATGTGGCACATATATACAATGGAATATTACTCAGCCATAAAAAGAAATGAAATTGAGTTATTTGTAGTGAGGTGGATGGACATAGAGGCTGTCCTACAGAGGGAAGTAAGTCAGAAAGGGAAAAACAAATACCGTATGCTAACACATACATATGGAATCTAAAAGAAAAAAGCTTCTGAGGAATCTAGGGGCAGGACAGGAATAAAGACACAGAGGTAGAGAATGGACTTGAGGACACAGGGAGGGAGAAGTGTAAGCTGGAATGAAGTGAGACAGTGCCATGGGCATATATACGCTACCAAATGTAAAATAAATAGCTAGTGGGAAGCAGCCGCATAGCCTGGGAGATCAGCTCGGTGCTTTGTGACCACCTAGAGGAGTGGGATGGGGGGGGTGGGAGGGAGACGCAAGAAGGAGGACATATGGGGATATATGTATATGTATAGCTGATTCACTTTGTTATACAGCAGAAACTAACACACCATTCTAAAGCAATTATACTCCAATAAAGATGTTAGGGATTCCCTGGTGGTGCAGTGGTTGAGAGTCTGCCTGCCGTTGCAGGGGACACGGGTTCGTGCCCCGGTCCGGAAACATCCCACATGCCACGGAGCGGCTGGGCCTGTGAGTCATGGCCGCTGAGCCTGCGCATCCAGAGCCTGGGCTCCGCAACGGGAGAGGCCACAACAGGCCCGCGTACCGCAAAAAAAAAAAAAAAAAAAGATTAAAATATTTTATAAATAAATTTGTTAAATGATTGAGTATATGTCATTTTCACATTCTCATAGCTTTGTAAAATGTGACTATAATGGGAGTTATAAAAGAAATGCATACGAAATGCAATCAGAACTCAGCAAATGCAGTAGTTAAGTCTGGAAGTCAAGGAATGCTTCGCCGTAAAGATACCATTTGTGTTAGGGTTTGCGTGATGATTAGGAGCTTAAGAAGAGAAAAAAGCTTGGGCAAGAAGCCTGGGCAGGAAGAAGGAAGGGGGAACAAGGAGTGTAAAAATAAAGGTACACATGGCCTATTAAGATATTTTATCCCTGGGTTTTTCCAAAACCAAATAAAGATTACCGGCAGCTAGTTTATTTTGTAAAGAAAATAGGTGGAACATGAGTGGAAGAAAAGGAATTGTAAAGTGGGAAGGCGGAAATGCCAATCCTAAAGTGCATTCCTAAGCTCCTTACCACCGTGGGCAATGGGAGCTCAAGCCGCTTTTGGACCCTCAGAGGAACTTGTGGACTGTACTCCAGATTTCTCTTCTCAGCATGTGGAACAGGGCTCTATTTAGTGCTCCCCAAGGTCACATGTTGTCCCAGGTGTGTTAACTCCCTTGGTTGAACAGATTCTCATGGGTGTGTCAAGTGCAGGTGGCAGAGAAACCTGGGGGTGGAAATAAGATATTCTGGGCAGTGGAAGCGAGATGTCAGGGAATAACTTTGCACAGCTGGTTGCTGCAATAGAGGCTGGAGTAAAATGTCAGATCAAAGTGATGTGAGGCTGAGTAGAATATATATCAATATATAAGGTAAGAATAAGTTGTCTGATATATAGACAGAAAACGTGGGTGTAAAATTCAGAGAGAAAATCTACCAAGTTAGGTTGTGGGTATGTTGTGAAGGACCAAAAAATGCTTTGTAAAAGCAGCTTGATCCTGTAGTCAATTAAGAAGATCAAGGTTTTTAAGAGAGAAAACTGGCTCAATTATATTTGTGGCTTAATGAGATAATGCTGGTGTTTGTAGTTGTTTATTTGGCAAATGCATAAAACTTTCCCTCATGCCAAGCACTGTGCTAATTCTTCTGCATATTATGAAAAACAAGAGGAACAAGATGATCCAACCTTCCCAGGTCTTCCAGCCTATGGAGGAAGACAAATTCACAGGCCGTTGCAATCAACAGGGATAAGTTTTAGAACAGGCCATATGGGTGCCATTGGAGCCCACAGCAGGAGTCCTTGGAGTAGTCTATGGCGTTCAGAGAAGGCTTTCTAGCAGAGCTGATACTAACCTGATATTGAAGGGTGAGTGGAGTCAGCTGTATGGGAAAGGAAAAGAGGAATGGCCCAGAGGGACCGGCACTGCCAGAAGGAACAGAGGGAAATAAGCACGGTGGGTCCAAGGAACTGAAGGTAGTTCAGCAGGGATGTTAAGAGTGGCATGTGACTGAAGAGGTCCTGGGAGATCCTTGGAGAGGTAGAGAGAGACTAGCTTGTACAGCACTTTTGAAGATTCTAAAAAAAGTCAAGAATCACTGAACTAAATGAACAAAAATGTTGTGAATCATCCTTGTTCTTTAGTGCAAATAAGTTTAACTTTTATTTAGATCCCACCTACATGTTCCAAGCCATATTTTCAGCAAATTAACCTTTGGCAGACAGAATGGAGCCAGTTTTCCCAGTTCTGAGCTCACCAGAGTGGACATTTATGTGGCCATCTCACAACCCACTTAGTGGGCTCTCTCCTCCAAGGCTGGGATCACATCGCACACAATGGAAAATGGCATCACATGGGACTCTTGAAAAGGATGTTGAAACTTTTATAATAATAATTTTCAAAGACCACTTCAATCTGTCACTCTTTTATTCCACCCTTCTTTTATCCCATATAACAAGCAGGCCTTCTCTGACTTGTTTCCTATTTGTTTCCTATTTTATCATCTTTGTCGTGTATCTATAAATAGAATAAATCTGCTCTTTTCTTGGTGACTCTGGATGTTTGTTATCTACTTCTATGTTTCCTGGGGGAAAAATATGACACACAACTCTGAGACAGGAAATGTCTCTCTGCTACATTTTAGCACTATTAGAGATTCACAAAGGGTCACGTGGAAGATGAGATTGTTTGCTTTGCATCGACTGTAGTTTACAAGAGCAAACGTACTGCTCCAGGAATGTTGGAAATGTATGTGATGTTAAATTTGAGGTCATCCTCTCATTTGTCAGAACATGGCTTCTTGTCCGAAGTTCCAAAACTTCAGAGGCCTGTGAAATACTTGGAGTGGTTCCAAGGGAGAACAATGAAAGTGATAAAAGATTTGAAGGCTAATACCTTTGAGGGAAGGCTGAAAGAACAAGAATTATTTCTCCTCTAAATGAGAAGTCAGAGATAATTTAAAAATCTTCAAGAATATGAAAGGTTTTATGGGTAGAGCAATGGTGTCCAAATCTAGGGAAGTTTGAGCAGTGGGGCCTGAGCACAGTGAAGGCATACTGGCAGGGAGGGTTGCTGTGTGCTGGCATAGGGTATTTCACTGCAGAACCCCCTTCTTCTGAGGCCCAGAAGATTCGATATTATCTAGCAGTGAGGTGTCATGTACTGCCTTACGTGAGCCCTGGGGTAAAATAAATGACTTCTAAAAATCTCTAAATTCAGTAGTTTTCAGGTTTTTAAAAGGTCTTCCATTTGAAAGTACTCTGAGGGCAAATAAATTATTAGCCAAGACTTTATTCTTACACTTTCTAGAAATAGTAGCACATCCTGATTATATACTGGTAATATCTGCAACCAGAATTCCAGAAGCTCCTATCATATTACCAGTTTACCAGAATTATACATAATTATATACAATACACATACACACAATACATACACAATATACAATCATCATACTACCAGTCTTTATACAGTACTTTCAAAAATATTTCTATTCCTATATTCCCTAGGTCATCTCTATTCTGTTTATCTCTTACAGTCTGATGAGATACTGTTGTCCTGAGCCATCTCAACCTTTCATTCCAAAATGAGGATGATAAATATATAGCCTAATAATTCAGTTGAAATAGACATTCTTCCATTTCAGTAGCAGAATCTATGCAGAGAGACACCTACACATTTTGGGATGTATACGAAGTTATAATTTTATGACAGACAGCAGCATAGCATTCCATTTACAATCCTTTTACAAAGGTGGATGATAACAGAAGCTAGGACAATACAATAAAATACTATGTCTGCAATAAAAAGTCAGACTTCACTCGGCTGAAATGGGCTCGTGCAGATCACTATATCTCTGTTTATGGGGAATTTTAAGATAGTCACAAAACAAAACTGCCAAGCATGAAAGAATAATTTCTTTAGCAGCTGTTCAGGAAGGTCAAAAACACAGAAACTACTGAAGGTTACAAAAATATAGCTAGAACTCTTGGGAGTTGAGCTCCATTGCAACGGAAATTTCAGAATCATCTTCTGGTTGTGCCCCGCCAGATGTGAGCACACTTGTGACTGGTTCCAAGATGTTAGGAGCTCAGTTCTGCCATTTGAATTACCACCTCCTGCCGTCACAACTGAGGGGACAGAGTTCATAAATAAAAGCATAGTTGTCTCTGATGCTTCGTTCAAAAAAGAAACAAACACGGATCGATAGGAACAATCTGACACCAGTATCCCAATTTCTGCCCAGACGCCAGCAGTAGGAAGGTTATTGTGCACAATCTTGAAAATCTGTTCTCCAAATGCACTATTGACAGAAAAGCTGGACATAATATGAAATTAAATGAAGCTGAATAAATACCTGTACGGAGGGCCAGACATCAAAACTACACTTGGTGAAAAATAACCAAAAGAAAAAAAAGGCATAGGTCAAAAGGTCATCATATGAAACATTGCTGTTTTTGTGGTTCATGACTCCAGATTGAAATATAAAATCAGCCCAAAGTCAGATTTGTTCTTTCTTTGCTATTTAACTTGAATAGATTTCTCTCTACTTTTGAATTTATAGAGCTATGCCTGTCTTACTTTAAAAAAAAAATTCTCAATGAAATCCAAATTTTATGAAATCCAAATTAGGGAATTAGGTCGTGTAATTTTGACTTTGAAGTCATCGCGGGGAACTTCCAATGTAAATAGTCTGTGCAATTCTGCTTAAGAACATAGAGTGATTAAAAGAGAAATTAATATAAGTCGGTGTACTGTGACCATGAACATAATGTTTGTCAAGGTGGTTCCTTGAGTTCCTCAGTTGTTAACCTCATCGGATCTTGAATTTCATAGGTTCTTTGTTGTTCTTTCTAGCAGTCCAGCATTACCTCACTATTCCAAAAGCCTCGATGACTTCATACTGTTAAAACCACATTCAATTACATTTGTTATTAAAAAGATTAAAGGTGTGCTTGGACTGTAAAAACTGCTTCTCATTTGTACAGATTGCAACAAACACAACTTTGTGCAGATCCTACTTACAATTTGGAACTTTCCTCTGTGATAGGGCCGCTGACTTATGATGAAGCAAAAACAAGTGCTGATGGAAATTAGTCAGACTTTGACAGAGATGATTTAAAATTCCTCAGGTGGAGCAATCTAGAAATGTTTTGTTGTAAAGTATCCTCTCAGAATTAAAAAAAAAATTAATATAAATGTGAAGGATTTGAAACACTTTCACATTTGACAAATTTCTTAATCCTAAGAAATTGACAGTTCAATTATTAAGCCCATTTTAAGGATAGGAAAACCAAGGTAATTTATCCAAAGTCATCGCAGTACCAGACCTAACACCTAGGCCCTCTAATTTGAGCCCACAAAACTTGCTTACTCAAACTCAAACATATACTCAGAGAACGCTCCATCTGAGCTTGTCACATCACAAAGATGCATTGGCAACAGATGGCGTTTTCCCTATTGAAACATTCTGATGAAGAGAATTTGTCCTTCTAGAAAAGTCCTCGATGTCCCATTTATCCAAAACAATACTCATGGTAGTTATAGGTCTAATAACTTCTACCATGATGTTTCTGAGAGAAAATGCATTTGGTGTCTCCTTTGGGGCACAGGAATATAGCTCACTAAATACAGAGGGTCAATTTTTCCCCCATTTGTGGGCGGTGGGTACAGGGCCCCCACTAATGCCACCCCAGCTCTAACAGAGAGATGGTTCATGGGCCAGGGTTCCAAGGAATCACTGTGAGGAGTTACAGTTTCTTTTTTTAATTTAGTTTTTATTGAAGTATAGTTGAATTACCATGTTGTGTTAATTACTGCTGTGCAGCAAAATGACTCAGTTATATATATATATATATATATATATATATATATACATTCTTTTTCATACTCTTTTCCATTGTGGTTTATCACAGGATATTGAATATAGTTCCCTGTGCTGTACAGTAGGACCTTATTGTTTATCCATTCTATATATACCACTTTGCATCTGCTAATCCCAAACTCCCAATCCAACCCTCTCCCATCCCCCTCTCCCTTGGCAACCACCAGCCTATTCTCTATATCCCTGATTCTGTTTCTGTTTCATAGTTTCATTTATGTCATCTTTTAGATTCCACATATAAGTGATATCATTTGTCTTTCTCTTTCTGACTTACTTCACTTAGGATGATAATCTCTAGTTGCATCCATATTGCTTCAAATGGCATTATTTCATTCTTTTTCACGACTGAGTAGAATTCCATTGTATATATAGACCACATCTTTTTATCCATTCTCTATCCATGGGCATTTAGAGTTCTCTTTTCTCCATACCGTCTCCAGCACTTGTTATTTGTAGACTTTTTAATGATGGCCACTCTGATAGCATGAGGTGGTACCTCATTGTAGCTTTGATTTGCATTTCCCTAATAATCAGTGACATTGAGCATCTTTTCATGTGCCTATTGGCCATCACAATTTCTTCAGTTTCCTTTAGACCTTCTTTCTTAAGCTGACTCTCCATTAGTCCTGTTATTTCCTTGTTTAAGTACCAAGGAGAGCCTTTCTTCTTGTCCCTGCAAGAAAGCTACTACTCAATTTCAACCAGAATTCCTTACAGTTTCTTTCTTATTGCCATCTCTGAAACACACACATTTCTTTGAACATTTTAAAATGTGTGAACAAGTGTTTTCTAGCCCTCCAGCCTTTTAAAATGTTGTTCTTTACAACAACATTTTAAGGATCCACTCCACCTACAGCAGGATGCCTGGGGCCCACCTTCCAATATATCTGAGTACTCTCGCTTGTCTTATGTCCCCCTGGTCCCCTCCCACTCGCGTTTCCCACCTTGAGGAATACTTGATGTCCATGTTTTGGCTCCTTCCACGTGGTGATCTTCCCTCAGATCACAAACTTGTCAGGGCCTGTTCTCTCTTCCTCTTTCATTCACAGTACACTGCTGCATGTGGCCCCCAAAAATGACTAAAAGTAAGGGGACAACCAATGATGGTGACAACATGTTGAAAATATCTGGTCTTAAAGTCTCCTGACTGTTCTCTGTGTTAGCATCCTAGGGCTGCTGTAATGAAGTACCACAAATTGGGTGGCTTAAAATAATAGAAATTTATTGTATCATAGCTCTGGAGGCTAGAAATCTAAAATCAAAGTGTTAGCAGGGCTATTCTCCCTTGGAAACTTTTAGGGAAGGATACTTCCTTGCCTCTTTCTAGTTCCTGATGATGGCCATCCATCCTTAGCCTTCTGTGGCTTGTAGATGCATCATTCCGTAATCTGCCTCCATTGTCACGTGGTGTTCTTCCTGTGTGTCTCTGTCTTTACATGTCTTGTCTTTGTGCCGGTGTCTAAATTTCCCTCTTCTTGCAAGGACACCAGTCATATTGGATCAAGAGCCCAACCCACTCCAGTATTACTTTATTTTAGCTTAGTTAATTGCATCTGTAACAACCCTATGTCTGAATAAGGTCACATTCTAAAGTATTGAGAATTAAGGGTCTGTATTAGTCAGGGTTCTCCAGAGAAACAGAAGTATGTGTGTGTGTGTGTGTGTGTGTGTGTGTGTGTGTGTGTATTCTCCCCACATATATACATGGGGAGAGAGAGAGATTCTGTTGAACTGGCTCTTGTGATTATGAAGGCTGAGAAATCTCATGATCTGTCATCTGCAAATTGTAGATGCAGGAAATCCAGTGGTACAATTCCAGTCTGAGTCCAAACGCCTGAGATCTAGGGTTGTCAATGGTATAAACTCTAGTCCAAGGATTGGAGAAAATCAATGTCCCAGCTCAAGAAGGCAAGCAGAAATGGAACAAATCCTCCTTACCTCTGCTTTTGGCTCTATTCAGGCCGTCAACAGATTAGGTGCTACCCATCTTCACTGGGGAGGGCCATCTATTCTACTGAGTGTACCGATTCAAATATAATCTCATATGGAAAACACTCTCACAGATGCACCCAGAAATAATATTTAATTTGGGCCCAGTCAAGTTGGCATCACTGGTTCTAACGTTTCTTTTTTGGAGGACACAATTCAGCCCTTAACACTGTCACAGGGAATCTCTCCTCATTATTTGTTCTGTGATTCAGCCACTCCATTTTTAGGGCTTACCCCTAACCCCTCACTATCTAAATAAACTCTGCAAGGGTTTCTAGACCTGGCCATGGCCCTCTCCAACTCCTCCTCTGCACTGCCAGAAGAACATTCCAGGTTTCTATGACTTCTTTCAAAGGACAAATTTGTGTATGTGTGTGTGTGTGTGTTATTGTTGTTGTTGTCGCTGTTGTTGTCAAAGGCTTTCTTGCTCATATTTGGGTGTCTTCTAATGAATTGGATAATTTGTGGTTTTTTTTCTAGTGGTTATGTTTTTAAGTATTTTATATAATAGCCTTAATCCACTACTCCTTCCGGTAGTCTCTACTGACTACCTGTTACAAACTGTAAGGATATAGTGAATTAACATTTTCTTCCTCTCTCTTCCCTACACTTCACTAGCAGGTTTTAGTTTATTATTACATTATTTATTGTCCACTATACTTTTAAAAACACCTATGCCTCTATTTCTTGAGTTATTAGCCTTAATGAAATATTTTGATCTCAGATTATAAAAGATGAAGTATTCAGCATACTTATACTACCTCTCTATTTTCCTCTCTCCCCTTCCCAAATTTTGTTACTTATATCCACACTGACAGGCATATAACTTTAACAATTGTTTTGTAATTCTTTTTGTTTTAGACTTAGTTCTACATTTAAACACATTCACAAATAACTTCCAGACTTTTTGCAGTAGTTTCTTGATTCATTTTTTGGCACCTATTTCTAGGAAATTATATTAAATTATGATTATTTTCTATAATAACTTCTTCCTGAGGGACACTAATTGTACATATATTGTATCCCCCTTGTCTGTGTTTCCTGTCTTCTATTTCTTTTAGCTTTTAACTCCTGGTTTATTCACCATTAATAAAATCTTGAAACACCTGTCCTATGCTGTGGCTTCATCATCATTATTCTCTTGGCTTCTGATATGATCTTCATTTTTTTGGTTATTTTGTTATCTATTCTACTTTTTCTCTTAGTTCTCTCAGCTCATGTTTCATTTGCTTCTGGTTCCTTGCTCTACTTTCCCCTTGTTCTTTGCACTAAGATCCTGATTTATAGAGATGTTTTACATCATTAGGTTTTTTAAAATTTGTGTCACATAGTTTAATCATAATTTTTGTATCCTCCATGGCAAATATTCCTGAGGAGAGTTCTTTTTCTGCCCTTTTCCCCGTATTCATTTTAGTCTTTTTTTCCCTTGCAGTGTCTCTGTAGAGACTTTGTACTCTTCTTTTACATAATTATTTAGCTTTTTAAAAACATTTTTAATTTTATTTATTTTTGGCTGCATTGGGTCTTTGTTGCGGCACACAGGCTTTCTCTAGTTGCAGTGAGCTGGGGCTACTCTTCCTTGTGGTGAACAGGCTTATTGTGGTGGCTTCTCTTATTGCTGAGCATGGGCTCTAGGTACGTGGGCTTCAGTAGCTGTGGTGCATGGGCTTAGTTGCTCTGCAGCATGTGTGATCTTTCTGGACCATGGATCGAACCCGTGTCCCCTGCATTGGCAGGTGGATTCTTAACCACTGCACCACCAGGGAAGTCTCAATAATTATTTAGCTTTGAGTGAGATGAATCCTCCCTGAAGCCACTATCTCAGTGACATTTGTGTTGGGGCTGGAGAGTGGTCAGAGCCACATTCTGATCCTTAGGAGTACTTCTCTGGGTGAAATAAGAGTGTGTTTGGGAACAAGTTCCTTTTGCTTTTTCTTCTCTTAGCCAACCAAGATTGATAGCTGTAGTGGTAACTACAAAGTCAAGTCTCTTCTCTCCTGCCTGCCTCACTATATGCCAAAGGACAATCCATGTGGTTCCTCGGTTACGTCCACCTCCCCTGCTTTTCCTCTGTACCAGACTGGGTCTTGGGAAGCAACTAGGACTAACTCAAGACCCTGTACTGTGTTTCCAAAGGACATAAAGTTACTCGATTTTCCCCACGGAGTAGGCTACTTGTTTTAAGAATTGTGCCTGTTGTCTTCAATCTAAGATCTGCAGCCTCGAGTATCATTTATTTGCATTCTCCTGTACTCTCGTTAGACTTTCTTTGTACCTGGGAGCCATTCCACATACACTGTGGCTCAGGTTACAGAGGGTTTTTCTAATTGCATTAAAGATGGAGGGGTTTTTTTTCCTTTCAGTTTCTTGTCATCCTTATTATTTTTGGGTGATTACCAAGAGGCAAGGAGAATAGTACTATTTTTGTCTCTATTACTTAAAATCCAAAAATGAAGACTGGTCTCTTATTTTTGTTTTGTTTCAAACTTTAGTTAACCTTTTTAGAGGAAACTACAAAGATGAGAAAACTCAGAAACCACAATTAAAGAAATTACACCCATCACGATGTAGCACACCGAGGACAAGAATTATTTTGTCTACTTCTTCAACTCAAAGAGCTTGCCACTATATCACACTTTGGCATAATTTTAACGGTGGATTTGACCTAAAATATTTCTAAGAAAATAAACATAAAATCTGGACTTTCTACTAAGAAACTCACGTTTCATACTTGAAAATAGAGTTTCTATGAAATCTCAAAAGTTTGAAATAATAAATATTTATCCAGTGATCCTTTCACACATATTCTGTTTACCCTCAGAAGTAGATTCTGGTGAAGGATAGTTAATATGGAAAATATTGAACTATTAATATGTTTTCCTGAATTTAGTTTATTAACAGAAAATGTATTTCTAGATCATTGATACAGCAGCATCCACTAAGACCTGACCTCTTAATACTGTTAAAACACAGTGGTATGTCACATTCATAGTGTACACCAATATCTCTTTTCTTTTTGGCAAAATAAAAAAGGTAAATATTCAATGCCCCCATTAGATAGACTCAGATATGCAACAATTTCTGACACCAACCTAGAAATCTAGAAATGCATTACCTTAAAAATAACTGGAATTTAAAAATAAAACAAATAAAAACATTCATAGAAATGTTTTCATTCGCTGGTTGCATTTTTGGACAAAAATTAACTGAAGGATGAATATTCCTATATGGTTATATTCAATGAAATCCAGACTTTCAGGTAAGAATATCTAGGACTTATTCACATATGTGCCACTGAAGTCAGTACAAAAAAAAAAAAAAGCTGTGGAGTAGAAATTCACCTAGCTGAACCTTGCAGACACTTGAAGAGTTAGGGCAAAGGCATTGTTAATAGATTACTTCTTTTAACATGTTCTAACTCTTCTCTTACTGTTACCTACACTGCCAGTGGTGGGTGGGTAAATATATTTCAGCTCTTGAAAACCTTTTTGTTTGGAAGCAGAGAGGATCATGGTTTGGCCTGCCACAATTGTGTTGTTGGTTGGCAGGGAGATCTAATTATTCTGTAATATATCACAAGATCTAATAATCACACAGTAACCACATTGTTCTTCATCTAGGGTCCTTTCTTTTCTACCCTAGTTTCTGCTTAAGGCTGGATGTTCCAGCATCTCCGTGAATCTTCCATCTATCCTTTTGTAAGTGTTCTGATTATTAATGCTTGTCTTAATACATTCTGTCAGTGAGTACAAAGGATATAAGGGTGGTCAGACCCTTATATTAAAGATAAAAATAAAGAATAAACTTATTAGAGGAAGGTCAGTTATAACAAAAGCAAACAAGTATCACATATATACATGGTGCAGATTATATGCATTTCGATTCCATCTGCACAGGAAGTGCTGGCATATGGAAAGTTTTCTATTGGAAAGTTTTCTGACCTGCACTTTGATGTTAGTTGTAACATTAGATATGATATTAACTATGTAGATAACAAAAAGAAATAAATATTCTTGATTAAAAAAAAGTACATTAAGTTTGATAGTTAAGGATTAAAACCACAAGGAAAGTGCAGTCATTAAATCTTTATTAAGTATTTATTATGTTGAAAACATGTTACCCACTGGTAGGGGTGTATGAACAATTGAGTCTCTGTCTCTCAGGAATTTTTAACACAATTCTCGAGATGACATGGAAATTAAAAGAAATATAGACTAAGCCAGAAATAAATGATTTCCACAAACATTAAATATTAAATTTCAAGACTAATAGTTCATATGAAGAACTATATCAAGTCAGGGTCTAGAAAGGTCTCATGTGGGAGTGAATGGGGTTAAGCCTTGAAAGGTAGATAGAAATTGGATAAGTAGAGATAAAAAGTAGGGAGTCTGAGGGTGAAAGGAGGTATGAACATATTTGGAGCTAGGGAAGTTTTGAAGTTATTTGGTTAGAGAAGGTGATTTATATGAGCAAGTAGGAAATAAACTTAGAAAAGAAGATCAGGATCAAATTCAGAAACTTAGTGCAAAACGAGATCTCAAAGAGTTATTTATTCCAATACTTAACTTTTGCCTAAGATCATACTTTTAAAAACTGAATTAGATAAATAAGTTTTTCCTATTTTTATAGAATTGGTGATTTTATTAACTCTCGTTTTAGAATTTCTCTTACTTCAATTTGGGCTTATTTTATCTTCAGTGCTGAATTGAACTCTCTTTATAAAAGGCTTTGTATTAATCCAAATGAGTTAATTAATGCTGTGGTAAAAAGACAGTCTCCCAAATGTCAGAGGCCAAATACAACAAAGGATAATTTCTCACCCACTAAGAATAAATGTGCAGTGTGGGCCTACAGGAGACTCTGCTCCATACAATAACTCAGAGATCCAAGGTAACTGAGGCAACCTCATTGGTCAGCTGTACCACGTGGAGCGCTGGTTTCTAGGTTGCTTCAACAAGGGAAAATCCAGCTGTGGGATCACATGCTGCCTTTCCATAATTTGGCACATCACTTCCTCACATACTATTGGCTGGTCACATGGCCCTCCAACTACAGAGGGGTGTAAAAGATAGGGGAACAGATGGGATGTTTGGTGAGCTCCACTCTCTTGGCCACAATTTTCAATGTGGGAAGCACATCAATTGAAGGCACATCATAAAATTTCTCCAACCTCTTGTTTATTAAAATACTACTTGTTCTCAAAACTTAAATTTGGAGATTTTATTTCCTAGACTTTTCATCTTTGGGTGAGTATCATCTCTAAATTCTTGCTAACTAATCCCTAAGTGGAAATTAATTTTTTTAAAACACAACATGATCACATTTTAATACACAACCAAAATACAAAACACCATAGTAAATTGATGGCAATAAAATATGGTATTTGCATGACAAATGGTTAACTTCTTTAGTCATAAATGAGCTCTTAGAAACCAGTAACAGAGATGTTGATACACCAAGGGAAGTGAAAAACAAAAAACAAGAAAATGTAATAACACGAGTGACTAGTAAAGATTAAGCATATATGAAGATGACTGAGCTGAACAATAATAGAAGAAAAACAATTTCTTTGTAATATCATATTACCAAAGATTAAAAATCTAACATTTATGCAGTTTTAGGAAACAGACCCACATAAACACTGAGAGACAAGATTGATGAGGTCCCATCTATATAGTAGGGGAAATGTGGTTTGGACTCAAACTATAAATTTTGGATATCCTTATTCCTAGCAGTTCCAATTCATTGGAATTGTTTCAACAAATTAGTTGGATAAATTTACAATTTATAGATAAATCATGTTTACTGCATAGAAAGTTTGTAGCTAGTATACAGACCCACAAAAAATGACTTGCATATTAATTTATCGATACGCCCAAAAGGATGTGCACAAAATTTCATTAATAGTAGATAACATAGATGGAGGTGGCAGAATTAGAGGAGGAAAAGAGGCATTTAAGAAGTAAAATATTATACTTCACGAAATTCCATGTCCTTTGAAATCTTGAAAAAGATGATTTTTTTATGAATCAATTTTAAATTTCTCTGTGATAAGTGAAAATTTTAAGTATATCCACTTATGGGAGCATTGAAATGAAGCCTTAAAATTACACCATCCTGAGCTTCTCTGTGTAACAATGTCTCCACTATTCAAGCTCCTGAGATTTAGTCCTATGGCAACAATGGAAACAGTCAACATGCTTGGTTCCAATTTTCTCTTTAAGTCACTTTCAAACATGAGCCTTCTCAGCCAGTTTTTCTGTTCTACAGGGAATGTCCATTACAACACAACAGTGAGGAATCTCCATACATTATGAAGACTGTCTTTTGGGTTTACTGAAGATGGTGGCATAAGCAATGACATCGGTTTTCCTATTCAATCATCACAATCATTATCGCCAAGGGGGAAATTATATTTAACGTTGGTTCTCTAAGAAATGTAAGAAAAAACCCAATGTAATTATTTTTTTATTATCTGTGTATGGATTTACCATTTCATAAATTATCTATTAACCAAAGTTAATTTCAGATCAGCTGTCTGCGCCACATCTCTGGCTGCTCTCTGAACTCATCCTGTTTTAGTCTACTTTTAAGATTTTGCTCCAAGTCTTTTACCTTCTTGGCCAACCCACTTTCTCCCTGCAAAAATGTGTCCTTTCTTCAAAGTCCTCAGCCAGTCATCTTCTCCAAAAGGCTTGTCCAGATTCTCCCAATCAAAATGAATACCTCCCTCTCCAAACTAACAAAATGTGAACATTCAAGACTTACCCTGGCATGCATTGTGTTTGCATCTCTATAAATTATGCAATAAGGACTTTGCTGTCTCCCCTCTTCCACCTCCCACCCCAACTCCCTGGAAACATTTGGCAATGTCTGAGGACTATTTTGATTGTCACATTCTGGGGAGGTAGAGGACTGCTACTGGCATCCAATGGGTAGAACAGGGATGCTGCTAAATATCCTACAATCACACACAGGACAGCCACCACAAATGAGGCTAGTCCAAAATGTTAATTAGTGTCCAGGTTGAGAAACCCTGCTGGAGATAAGAAGACCAGAATAAGAACTATTTTTCCCCATATTTCCTTCCCACAGAGTGCCAACAATAATGCTCAGCAGACAGTTATGTACTCAATAATGAACGGACTTCAGAAATGTCTCAATGTGTCACCAGGAGATATTGCTAGGAAGGAGAAATTAACTTTTACTAATAGCCATGGTTGAGTCTTCTAATGCTTGCCCATAGTTTCCTTCTTTTTAGGCCCATGAGAACATTATATCAGTACTTCTCCATTTCTTTTGCAGTTGAGTATGACTGTTATTTCTGGCCATTACGTGGTATGTGCAAGTGACTTGAGCCATTTCTGGGCCAGAGTTTTTAATTGCTGGTCTGAGATCCTCAAGTTCCCTGTTCTTTCCGCTGTTGAAATCAGCGATTCCATCCTGCATCCACAGTGAGCATCCCACAAATGTACGAAGGATAGGTAATGTGAGCAAGAGCTCATTGTTAAACCAAAATGCTACCACCAGTTTTTAGTGCCATATGCATATGAATATTTAAAAATATCTCATGTAAAATTCTGCTCACTCCTCAAGGCTTGCTTATATCAGCATGATTCTTCTTAAAATGTCAACGTTATCATTGCAGCTTTTTAGCCTACCATTCTCTGATGTGAACCTGTTCTTTGGATTCGTTTTACTGATTCATCAAAAGATTTTTGAAATCAACCATTTTTGAAAGATTTCCTAAAGCAGTCTTCATTCTGCTTTTGGACTTTTGTTTTACTACCTTCACGCATAGGGCTGTAATATTGACTTTACCTTTTCTAGCGAATTGTAGTTTATATATGATCTCAATTGCTCTATATTTATTTCAATTTGCCTCACAAATCTAATTCTATTTGCTTCTGTTAGTTTGTGAAATATTTTCTGTTAACATGAAGTCACTCATGGGACACAGAAGTACCATAAAATTATAGAAAGAACACAGCAATGGGGTAATGAGGTAGTACATAGAACTTTGTGCCTAAGGTAGAAAAGCTGGGTCCCAGTATAACTCTACTGGTTTATTGCTGTAAGATAGATAAAGCCTACACATGCACTTTGTAAACAATTATGTGCTCAGCAAGGGGAAGTTTTTACCAGTGTGCTCTTAGGTCTCTTGCTCTGGCTTTGATGCCACTGAAATATATAACCATGAATAAGTAAATTGACTCCTTGGTTTTCAGTTTCCTTCCTCATATCCTAGATGGTAAAGTAGTTGATTTTTATTTCTCTTTCTGCGAATTAAAAGTCCAGGTTTCTATACACAATGAGTTATTCTTAATTTAAAGGCTTTTCAAAAATTTCATCCTCTTGAAAAAAGAAATGTGACTTATTCCCTTATTTCTCAAATTATTTAAATTGTTTAAATAGCCAAGAGATAAGTAATCTCTATGCATTTCCAACTTTATATTTTATATAACAAACATAGTGCATAACCCACTGTTTGTTCTCAATAAATGTTGAGATGAATAACTATTTACCATAGTATTAAATCACTCAACAAAAACAATTCATTTGTAGCATAGATTTATAGTATTAAATACTAATAGGAATAATAATAGCTTTTGGTAAGGCAGTGTTTCATGGGCATTGTGTTTATTATCTTAATTTCACAACAATGGTAAAAGGTAGGTGAAAATAATAATGAAGTGAAAATGAAGGTAATATTATTTTTTAGTTTGGGATATATGACCTCTTTATTCTTTTTAAATTTCCCAAAGCATTTGTGATCACTCTTAGGAATCAGTGTACAAACTATAATCTGAAAGAAATTGGTGGTATTTTTACAGTACGTGAACACAAGCATCTGATTTATAGTTCAATCTGTTAATGCACTCTGTTATTAGGCCACCTGGCAGTTTTATGCATTGTGAATTTAAAGAGGAGCTCACTGTAACATAAGCTTTACAAGCTGGGGAAATATTATTGAAATGAAACATGAATGAGGACCATTTAAACAATAAAATAATGTGTAGAGACTATATATTTTTTAGTTTTAGCTAATACATGCCTTAGTTATAAATTCTGAAGCAAGTTGAGGTTCTTATGAGACTATAAAGATGAAATTCAAAATAAAATTATTCTTGTGCTCTTGTTAATCATGTAATATTCATGTTCGTATAGAGAAGAAAACTACAGCCACAAATTCCTCTGAAAAATTAAGATCGCATATCTACTACATTTTCTTTGAGTAATTACAGAAGTGTACTTGGGGAAATGCTGTCAGAATGAAAACCCAGAATTGAAAGGTGAAAAAAAAAACCCTGTAACTTATTGACCATCTCTTTTATGACTCTCAGTTTTATTGTCATTGAAGGAATTTGATCCACCATTGTTGAAGTACAAAATAAGGTCTGTACAAAGATAATCCTAGAAAATATGTCAATAAGATTAAACAGTGGCATAACAGTGAATCTGTATTAGATTTGAAAAAAGTATGTCTATGTAGTGTGACGATATTCACACTACATTGTTCAAAATGCATCAGTTAATAGCTCATGTAGTTTAGGAAAAGTGTTATATTATGAAAAGTATGATAAGTAAGCTGAATTCTTTACGGTGATCCATGAAATTTGGGCTTGGTGTATTTGAGTTTATGTCACTACTGTAGTTCTCTTTAATTAAATTATGAATCAGAAATTAAAAGATAGTTATTGTTTTTATTCAGACATTATACTACAATTAAACTGCATTATCCATATCAGGCTTTTAAAGGGATCTTATTATATCATTCAACTTCTAATTTCAAGATAAGTTTTCCAGTATATATATGCTTTAAAAACATTCTAATGGCTTAAGGGAGATTGTATTTTTGTTTATATAAACATACCCCTTACCTTTCATTTTTAAAATTTAGAAAATGTGAAAGACTAAGAATATTACATGTATTATATTTTGAATATAAGGCACTTCACAAATACTTCTGGAAAATAATGGCTTTTGAAATACATATTTATTCTCTAAAATTCATGAGCAAGTATTGAAACTCTTCTCATTGTCTCAATGTTTTTCATATACTTAACTGTCTAGTGAAAAAAAGTAAAATACGTTTTCTTATACATTGGAAGACAAAATCAAATATTTAAAATATATACAGTAACTAATGTGCTATTATTCTTTCAACTTTAATATTTACTTTGTCATTAGACATTTGGATCTACGTTTTGATTCCGATATTTCTGTTTAATCTTCTAGTCTTAATATTTCACTTTAGAGATTTTGATAATATGATGTCCAAACATTTTCTTACAGTAAAAAAAGAAAAAAAAAACTATGAAAATAAATGATCATTTAACAAGTTAAATTTCCCCAAGTATCAATCACAGCATATTATTTGGGTTAATATTTTGAGATTTGGCATTTGGGTCCTTCTTATCCTGCCATTTACTGAGGTTACTGTGTATTTTTTGCCAGTCTAATGTACCCTGAAGACTTTTGGTTTGGGAACTTCAGGAGGTCACAAGATATGATAAAATTCATTTTACTGAAGTGTACTGGTTATGAAAATTGCTTGTTCCAGTGGGCGATTTCACTACTTCATTTACAGCATAAGTGTTCATTGTGCTTCCAGTGGCTGGGATCTGACCCCTATATTTCTCATTTTCCTTCTGAAATGTGGGTCAGCAGTGTTGTCAGATTCCCTCTCTCCTGTAAAACATTTTATTTTTAACTCTTTGACATGAGAGCTTTCTAAAAGAACAGATTAAAAAAAAAAATGTCCTGCTAGACGGCATTTATGCCTCGAAGGAGTATCATTGCCATTGACCTCACAACTCTTCTTAAATAGTCAGAGAAGGGCAACAGAATTGTCAATTAGGCTTCCGGGGGGGCAACATTCAGCCCAACTCGACTGGTGCATGGCAGCATAATCATGCAGATCCGGCTTCAGGAGGAGAAGCCATTTAAACCTATAATAATGAGGGTTCAACAAATTTGAACTTCCTTTCTCAACAGCAGATATAGAAGATGTGGATTTGTTATACACTTATGAGAAGATTTTGTAGCATTGAAATGTTACTTTGGATTATTCAGCCTAATTCTCTGATTCACAAATCAGAGGTCAGGCTTCTAGAAAGCCTCTAGAAGTCCATTTCTGCTTTCACAGATATGCTGGTTAGAAACAAAACAGATTTTTTTCTGACAATGCATTTTATGTTCTTCCTTTTCTGAGAGACCATTGGGCCAAAGAGGATTTATCAGTATTCAGTAACAGTTTACTAAGAAAAACTGATATACTTACCCACCTTTTAGGATTTGGTATTTGGTGTACTCACCAATAATGAAAAGAATAAGTAAAAAATTCAATAATAAATTATAACTCGGTCTTTATATTTTACTAATCACCACAACATTTTTATGATTTAAATTAACACCAATTTTTCTTAAACTAGGAAGAAAGTAATAGAAGGAAAATATAAGTAATATAAAATGCAAAGTAGCAAGTATATAGTCAGTATAGTGTAGTAGAAAGAAATAGTCAATAAGATCTGCTCTTCTTTTCTGCCAAGCCACCATCCTAAAACTGGGCTGCAACACTTCAACTAGTAAGATGATATCCATTTGAAATATTTTCCTTCATGGAGAAATTGTGTCTGGTCTTACCCAATAGTAACCTGACCTATTTTTTTCATTTGTAAATGAATTTTTACCAGGCCTAGGCCTGTTTCTCAAAGGGAGACTGAGACAGGGAGATGGGACCAAGGCCAATGGTGCTTGCTTGGTCTATAAGAGAAGAATGATTTCCCCTTCGTGGAATGGAAGCCAGTTATAATCATACTACCTGACGATAAACAATAGAGGCTCACTGTAGTAACTGCCAGAAACTGAATTGGGAAATCAAAAGTAAAACAACAGCTGGGCTGGGTCTTGTATTGGTCACCTATTGCTCTATTTAGTTCCCAGCCAGAATGGATCTCTTCTATCTTTCTGTGCGACATACGGGCACAAAATCTCAACCACACTTTTACACTGGAGTCTAAATTCCTTAGCCAATTAGTGCTCTGATTTATTACAATAGTTATTTGAAACTGAATTGAAGTAGTTATCATCGAGGATGGTCCTTGCTCCCTGAGGATAGTTGCTGAGTTGAACAAACCGGGAAAAATACCTCAAAGAAAATTCATGCTGCAAAATAACTACAATATTTATAGTTTAT
Source organism: Globicephala melas (assembly GCF_963455315.2). Lineage (NCBI taxonomy): Eukaryota > Metazoa > Chordata > Mammalia > Artiodactyla > Delphinidae > Globicephala > Globicephala melas. The sequence continues at coordinate 46,063,097 of NC_083331.1, forward strand.
CAAATAAGAGTGCTAAGGCCAGATTTAGTGCCACATGTGTCTGTTACCCAAAGTGGTAATAGTTAAATGAATTCACAAGGATGCCGTATGTTTCTTAAAAAAGAAGATAAAAGGCTTGGCTATCTATTGCAAAGACCTCATGAAATTCTCCACTGAGATTGTGTAACAAATTTGTCACCAGGTGCAGTCACAGAGAACAGGCATTGAAATGGAATCATAAGCCACAGTTGTTATACATAATAAAAATCTACTGTGGAGATGTCTCTATGTAATATTTCTGAACACTGAAGCGCCCCTTTTCGAAAAGGTTAAAGTTATATTACAGCTGTTAGTGACCCAATAGGAACTGTGTCATTTTCCTATGTGTGTATGCTACATTCATATATGCATAGTCATATCCATATTGATTGATTTGCCACATTTTATATTGACCATTACAATGGAAGATGAAAGACTATACCTAGATAGATTTACTGTTAGCTTATTGTAAATAGTCTGAAAATATTTTTAAAAGTTGGTTTACCCAAGAATTCCTGCTATCATAATCTCACCACTTGTATTTCATTTTTTCTTCTATTCCATGGGGTATGTGACTCTGCATAGAGTCTAGACTCCTACACATCATAAGTCTATTGACCTGGAATAATTGTTTGTACACATACACCCCCCATGTGTATTCCTTTATCAAGACGTTTCCTCCGGGTTTAGGGATTCCCTGAGAAACATCTAGTCATAGGAGGTAGAAATGTTATCACCAGTATTTCTGAGCTAGTATATTTTTAACTTGTTTCAATCTTTTAGCTGAGTCATTTGCCCTGGGGAAGAGAAAAGAAAATGAAAAACAAAGAGCAGGATAATGATAGTGGGAATTCTGACACACAATGGAAAAAAGTAAGAATTTGGGATCCTCTAGAGATAATGTAGTGAAACTAGCCCCTCCTTCTTTTATCCTTTAATAGAATGGGTGTACAGATGTGGTGTCAGTTTTTGAGGCTCATCAACATTTTAGTGCATGCTTGCTACAGAGTATTTATATTGGTATAAGAAAATATTTAACTTCTGTTCCTTTTACAGACTAAAGGATTAACACTCAGATCCAGTTACAATTTCTACCATCACTGTGAGTCTGGTGTTTTTCTGGTGTTGTCAAGTGTATTATTTCATTTATCCCCAACAATGCCCTTTTGACACTGGATATTGCCACCTGCCAACTTTTCAAAAGAGGAAAGAGCACTGCTCTAATTTGGGGTTTTCTTTCCAGGAAGTGGTGCCTTTCACTGAAGCTCAAAATGTTGCAGTGTTAAAACTGCAAAAAACTTAAAATAATTAACCTAAAAAATGGGAAAACTTCACTTTGGGGAAATGCACTGAAGAAGAGACATAATTCACTCATCATTCACAGAGAGGTCCACCTCTCTGCAAATAGAGAAATTCATAAATATAAAAGCACTCTTGAGCCCCTCTTCATACACTCTAAAATGGAATACTCATCTCTACATGTAGCAGTCCCTCAACAAGTGATTAAGAAGAGAAAAATGTACATTGGGAGATTGACAAATGCTTTGACTTCCTGAAGGTATACCTGCCTGCCAGACTGAAAGTCTGGGAGTGCAACTGCTGACAGTAGGGAGGTTCTACTGTAAAGCTCTGCTCCTCTTTGCTTGAACTTGTCCAGAACCACTTAAGCTGGAAAAGAGTGACTCACCTCTAGAGCACAGGTGTTTTTATCTTTCTATAAAAATAGCAAACCAAAGCAACTTCTTTTTCTTCAGAACTAGCCTTTTAACCATTGTTATGTGTTTCCTATTGCCTAGACTTTAAAGAAGCCAGAGTATTTATTAATTAGACTTAGGTTGGCACATTTACCTTAGGGGAAACAAACTGATTTGCCTAGGTACTCCCAGACCCTGCAGAAGGATGAAAGAAGAGGTACAGGTTCTCCACTATCTGAAAGTAGAGGGTTCCTGTGAAACCTTTCCTAAGCCAAAACACCGTAAAGTCAAGAAGCAATTACCTTAGGACACATCATGCTAGTGGATGCACAAAATAAATCGAGATAAAGCACAGATGCTCACAGACACAATTCAAAGCTGTGGAGGCTTGATGCTGAGATGCTGAGGGGAATTCTCAGGGAAGGAGCTTGGCTGTTTCACTCTCCTTGCTCTTCCAGTAAACAGCTTGCTGTAAAACCAACGCTGACCGCTATTTTTGCATTTCGACTTTTTTCCATAAAAGCAAAAATCTTCTTCAAATTTCTGTTCATTAGCGAAAACAAGTAGTACTACTGTAGGTCTTTCGTAAAAGTGAAACGGCGTAAGATGAACCTTTGAATAGTGGGGGATACCAGTCTTTGTAGGGGTTGCCAAGGATCCTAGATTCTTTTTTTTTTGACGGTACGTGGGCCTCTCACCGCTGTGGCCTCTCCCATTGCGGAGCACAGGCTCCGGACGCGTAGGCTCAGCCGCCATGGCTCACAGGCCCAGCCGCTCCGCGGCATGTGGGATCCTCCCGGACCGGGGCACGAACCCGTGTCCCTTGCATCCGCAGGCGGACTCTCAACCACTGCGCCACCAGGGAAGCCCAGGATCCTAGATTCTTGTGCTTGAAACTGCCAGACCAGACCCAGTGGTGTGACATGGCAGCACCTCTCTCCCTGGAAGGCAGATGGAAGGACTGAAAACAGCCTGAGTCAGAGGGGAGGCACAGGACGTCCTGTCCTGCCTCACGTCCGGCAAAAGGGACCAGCTAGGGATGTGATGAACGCAATTTTACAGTTTTCTCCTTTAACACAGCTCTAGGGGATTTGAGTAAGTCCCTTGAAAGAGTTATTCCTTGAAAGAACAGAGCAAGAGGTTGCAGCACCCACAGGAGATTTTAGGACCCAACTTGCTGTGAAGCCCCTTATGCTTGCCTGGGTGAGTCCAGCTGCTGAGGGTGTGATCACGTGTGGGAGAGTGGAAGGTTCCTGGAAAGAATCTTGTACCGTTTCCTGAGATGATTGAGCAGGGAGCAGCCAGCGCTGAAAGCTGCTGCTGAGGACCCTGTTGCAGGCAGTCACCCTAAGACACCTGACTGACAGGAAGCCAGAGAGGGTCCTGCCTTACCTGGGACATGGGAGAGCTCAGAGCTCCCACTGTCCAGCGTGGACCATGCCATAGGAATAAGTGATTCAGCTAAACATCTCAGGGAGGGTAGAGACAGGTTGGCGTTTGTTATGTTCCTTTCTCAGGAAAGTGAATAATAGTGTTCATTCAAATTCCAGAACTGACATCAGCCAATTAGAGATAGTCCCTGCATTGAATCCAACCTGTAGGATTGGCCCAGGAGAAAAAAAAGTTATATGCTAACAATTCCAGCTGAAGATTCCTTTCAATGTAATTGTATAATCTTCTTCTTCAAATCTTGACTCTTCAGATTATCTCGATTAATTGGTAACAACAACTACTATATGCAACAGAATTACTGTCATCACTTCTCAGCCAGATTTGTGTTTGAATCACAGTGTCAATGTTATATGAGATTTATTACAAAATTATCTGATAGTATGTCTAACAAACAATTCCTTCAATTAATATTCACAATTGAAAAGAAAAAGAAATACTACTGTGGGGAAAAAATGAGAAAAATCAACAGGAGGTGCCTAAAAAATAACACTAATATATATTTTGGGTTTTCTTTTCTGTTAAATTCCATGCTTTCACAGATTTCACATGAAAGAAAGTGAATATTGAATCAGGGGAATTTTAAATTATGTAAAATTGTGTCTATCATAGTCATGTGTGGGGAATAGTATACTGTTATAAAATTTTTTAATGGTTCTTATGATTATTATTCTCAAAAAAACTGGTTCTATAGAAAAGTTAAATTTGTCATTGTCAGAAACCAGTTCCACCAGCAAGAAGATCTGCATTGTGATTTTTTAAAAAAAGATAATATTCTAGGGCTATAGCTGCTCCGGACACTTTTTTAGAGAGTTGGAAGAGATGGAGGGATGAGCGGAGGCAATGTTTACGAACAGCCGTGCCAACCTGACCGACTGACAGTAAAGCAGAATAATCAGAAATGAACGCTGTGAGCTAGAAGAACTGTTGACTGTTTTTTGCCTGATAGGGCACTGGGGACAACCGCAGGGATGCCACCAATTTAGAAAGAAGACTCCAATGCAGTTCAAAGAACTAGTCTGAGAGGCTGCAGTATCTATCATGTCTTGCTCCTGAGAAATAGTCCTGATTCTACCTCCCCCAAAATTTAAATAAGATACTCATAAATTATTTTGCTTTATTTCAAAGTAAAGTTGCATTCTCATAGATTTTTTTCTTACTCATGTCCTCTAACTAACTATTAATGCCTAGAAAGGCACTTCAAACTAGAAAGTGTTAAGATTTGGGTGTATTGACTGATGCCTCCCAAATCCCAGAAATGCAAAGTGATGCTTGAGATTTAACAGCTCTTTGGGTAACCTCTGTTTAACCTTCCTGACATGCTAAAAAGTATTTCTCAAATTCTTTCTCCAAAGCATCTGGCAGACTCCCCCAACCAGTCAAGCCCTTTCTGCAGACAGCTCAGTTCCCTTCTCTCTAACGAATGGAGAGTGAGTTGAAAAGTCCAGATTATGTTGCATGAGTTTCTTTAATCTCTCCTAAGGCAAAACCTTCTACCATCTCCTCTGAGGTGGGGTTTCCCATTCTTCCTTTACTCTTCCTAATAGTCCCATCCATGTCTTTCTATTTTCCTTCAATAGGAGAAACTCACAAGTTGTGTGTTCTAGAAATAAAATTCTCACTGTTGAGCAAATAATTTGCTGGGTGGAATAGAATTTGTTTAAGGGGAACTCAGAGCTTCGAAGGAGTTACTTAGCAAAGTAATATCTTATTCAGGGGTTACATACAATAAATATTGCCTATAGTCTAAATTATCCTTGAAATATCTTAAACTCTCTATAAAATATTATAGAATATTGTATAATTTCACGGTCTGTTCAGTACCTGGCACTGGAACACTGCTACACAGAATGAGATGGTTGGCTTGCATTTGGGTTCCATGTTGAAATGAAAGCACAGAGAGCTGAAATTTCTCAAGGTCAGTGTTCTTACAATGTGCCTTTTCTCTCTTGGTTATAGAGAATAATGCTGATTATTCCTCCTTAGAGTTGTAACTACCTTTCCAGATTACAGTGATACCCAGTAGTGACTATTGCAAATCCAAGAACTTTCTTTGAAAAGGTAAAAGAAGGTCTAGGCTCAGAAGTTGTGCTAACACACTTCAACCCCAATGTTCATTGATAACATTACTTCATTGCCATTCCTATCAAATTTTTCCTGTGGCAAAGAAAACTCAGAATAGTATACCTTCAGTATTCATGGGGTTTACCTAAAATCTCCACATTATGGTAAAAACCAAATATTTTATTAGATATTTCAAATGACTTATTTTTTAAAAAGACAATTAAAAAATTACTTTCCAGTAAAAAAGTAAAAGATTCCTATCATACTCAACAAGCTATAAATATCCTGTCTTTTCTTTCTCTAAATTATAATTTCCATTTGTTTAACATCTAATTTAGTTCTATAAATATCCAATATCATTTTGATATTTACTCAAATGTGCCAAGTACTGACCTCTTTATCAAATTAGGTCTGTGATCAAATCAGGGAAAAAATAATACACTTAAATTCTGAATATGTTTATTATTTGTCTAGCAAATAATAAACTAAACAGTTAATCTTTAATGTTCTAAACCTTTCTAGAAGTCTGTGGCTTTTGGTGGAATTGGTAATCAAAACTCTTCAAACCATCAACCTTAAAAATATCTTTAATGAGTTGCTTATAAAATTAAATAAACCAAAAATATGTATTTCATAATTTCAAATTATAAATTTTATTACTTGTTTAGGTAGCTATTGATGGTATCTAGGTAAAAATGTTTGTATCGACAATTTATTTGCAGAAGTCTATTTAGAAATACTTTAAAAAATAGAAATAGCTTTTTAAAAATTATAAATATAGGACAAATCAATTGTAAAACTTTCAGACAGTGCAAATAGAAAGTAAAAGCCTTCCTTCAGAAATAACCACTATTAATATTCTGTGCATAAACTTTCATGTTTTTTCAATATGTAAATACAACACACACACACACACACACACTTGCTCTGAAACTGGGATCAGTTGATACATACTGTTTTTTAACTTGCTTTTTTTACAACTTGGACATTTATCACATATCCATTATAATTTTCAACATTTGTTTGGTGCTTTTATTATATGGGCAATAAGTTGTATTTCTCTAATTTCTCTCTAATGGATATTGAGTTTGTTTCTTCCTAGAAGTTTGTTTGTTAAATTTTTTTTCTGTTTTTTAATTTAATTTGTTTATATAACAGGTTCTTATTAGTTATCTGTTTTATACATGTTAGTGTATACATGTCAATCCCAATCTCCCAATTTATCCCACCACCACCCCCACTCCACTTTCCCCACTTGGTGTCCATACGTTTGTTCTCTGCATCTGTGTCTCTATTTCTGCCTTGCAAACTGGTTCATCTGTACCATTTTTCTAGACACATATATGCATTAATATACAGTATTTGTTTTTCTCTTTCTGACTTACTTCACTCTGTATGACAGTCTCTAGGTCCATCTACATCCCTACAGATGACCCAGTTTCGTTCTTTTTTATGGCTGAGTAATATTCCACTGTGTTTATGTACCACATCTTCTTTATCCATTTGTCTGTTGATGGGCATTTAAATTGCTTCAATGACCTGGCTATTGTAAATAGTGCTGCAGTGAACACTGGAGTGCATGTGTCTTTTTGAATTATGGTTTTCTCTGGATATATGCTTGGTCATATGGTAATTCTATTTTTAGTTTTTTAAGGAACCTCCATACTGTTCTCCACAGTGGCTGTATCAATTTACATTCCCACCAACAGTGCAAGAGGGTTCCCTTCTCTCCACACCCAAATGCTAAAGCATTTGTTTGCACATTTTCTGATGATGCCCATTCTAACCAGTGTTAGGTGATACTTCATTGTAGTTTTGATTTGCATTTCTCTAATAATTAGTGATGTTGAGCAGCTTTTCACGTGCCTCTTGGCCATCTGTATGTCCTCTTTGGAGAAATGTCTATTTAGGTCTTCTTCCCATTTTTTGATTGGGTTATTTGTTTTTTTTAATATTGAGCTGCATGAGCTGTTTATATATTTTGGAGATTAATCCTTTGTCTGTTGGTTCATTTGCAAATATTATCTCCCATTCTGAGGGTTGTCTTTTCACCTTGTTTATAGTTTCCTTTGCTGTGAAAAAGGTTTTAAGTTTCATTCGGTCTCATTCATTTATTTTTGTTTTTATTTCCATTACTCTAGGAGGTGCATCAAAAAAGATCTTCCTGTGATTTATGTCAGAGTGTTCTTCCTATGTTTTCCTCTAAGAGTTTTAGAGTGTCCAGTCTTTTTTTTTTTTAATATAATTTTCTCCTTTAAATTTGTCCTGCATCTGGCATGTAGTACAAGTTTTATTTATTTATTTATTTATTTATTTATTTATTTATGGCTGTGTTGGGTCTTCGTTTCTGTGCGTGGGCTTTCTCTAGTTGCGGCGAGCGGGGGCCACTCTTCATCGCAGCGTGTGGGCCTCTAACTGTCACAGCCTCTCTTGTTGCAGAGCACAAGCTCCAGATGTGCAGTCTCAGTAGTTGTGGCTCACGGCCCTAGTTGCTCCATGGCATGTGGGATCTTCCCAGACCAGGGCTCGAACCCGTGTCCCCTGAGTTGGCAGGCAGAGTCTCAACCACTGTGCCACCAGGGAATCCCTAGAGTGTTCAGTCTTATATTTAGCTCTTTAATCCATTTTGAGTTTATTTTTGTGTACAGTGTTAGGGAGTGTTCTAATTTCATTCTTTTACATGTAGCTGTCCAGTTTTCCCAGCACAACTTATTGAAGAAGCTGCCTTTTCTCCATTGTATATCCTTGCCTCCTTTGTCATAGATTAGTTGACCAAAGGTGTGTGGGTTTATCTGTGGGCTTTATATCCTGTTCCATTGATCTACATTTCTGTTTTTATAAAGAAATCTATATTTCTTTCTATCCTGTTCCACTGATCTATATTTCTGTTGCATGATCTATATTTCTGTTTTTGTGCCAGTACCAAATTGTCTTGATTACTGTAGCTTTGTAGTATAGTCTGAAGTCAGGGAGTCTGATTCCTCCAGCTATGTTTTTTCCCTCAATATTGCTTTGAATATTGGGGGTCTTTTGTGTCTCCATACAAATTTTAAGAGTTTCTGGTCTTGTTCTGTAAAACATACCATTGGTAATTTGATAGGGATTGCATTGAATCTGTAGATTGCTTTGGGTAGTAGAGTCATTTTCACAATATTGATTCTTCCAGTCCAAGAACATGGTATATCTCTCCATCTGTTTTTGTCATCTTTGATTTCTTTCATCTGTGTCTTATACTTTTCTGAGTACAGGTCTTTCACTGCCTTAGGTAGGTTTATTCCTAGGTATTTCATTCTTTTTGTTGCAGTGGTGAATGGGATTGTTTCCTTAATTTCTCTTTCTGATCTTTCATTGATAGTGTATAGGAATGCAAGAGATTTCTGTGCATTAATTTTGTTTCCTGTAACTTTACCAAATTCATTGATTAGCTATAGTAGTTTTCTGGTGGCATCTTTAGGATTATCTATGTATAGTATCATGTCATCTGCAAACAGTGACACTTTTACTTCTTTTCCAATTTGTATTCCTTTTATTTCTTTTTCTTCTCTGATTGCCGTGGCTAGGACTTCCAAAACTAGGTTGAATAATAGTGGTGAGAATGGACATCCTTGTCTTGTTCCTGATCTTAGAGGAAATGCTTTCAGTTTTTCACCATTGAGAATGATGTTTGCTGTGGGTTTGTCATATATGGCCGTTATTATGTTGGGATAGGTTCCCTCTATGCCCACTTTCTGGAGAGTTTTTATCATAAATGGGTGCTGAATTTTGTTGAAAGCTTTTTTTTTTGCGGTACACGGGCCTCTCACTGTTGTGGCCTCTCCCATTGCAGAGCACAGGCTCTGGATGTGCAGGCTCAGTGGCCATGGCTCACGGGCCCAGCCGCTCTGTGGCATGTGGGATCTTCCCAGACCAGGGCACGAACCCATGTCCCCTGAATCGACAGGCAGACTCTCAACTACTGCACCACCAGGGAAACCCCCAAAGGCTTTTTCTGCATCTATTGATATGATCATTTGGTTTTTATTTTTCAACTTGTTAATATGGTGTTTCACATTGATTGATTTGTATATATTGAAGAATCCTTGTATCCCTGGGATAAATCCCACTTGATCGTGGTGTATGATCTTTTTAATGTGTTGTTGGATTCTGTTTGCTAGAATTTTGTTGAGGATTTTTGAATCTATATTCATCAGTGATATTAGTCTGTAATTTTCTTTTTCTGTAGTGTCTTTATGTGGTTTGGTATCAGGGTGATGGTGGCCTCGTAGACTGAGCTTGGTTATACTCATTCCTCTGCAATTTTTTGGAAGAGTTTGAGAAGAATGGTTGTTAGCTCTTCTCTAAATGTTTGATAGAACTCATTTGTGAAGCCATCTTGTCCTGGGCGTTTGTTTGCTGAAAGATTTTTAATCACAGTTTCAATTTCATTACCTGTGATTGGTCTGTTCATATTCTCTATTTCTTCCTGGTTCAGTCTTGGAAGGTTATACCTTTCTAAGAATTTGTCCATTTTCTCCCAGTTGTCCATTTTATTGGCATAAAGTTGCTTGTAGTAGTCTTTTATGCTGCTTTGTATTTCTGTGGTGTCCATTGTAACTTCTCCTTTTTCATTTCTATTTTTATTGATTTGATCTTCTCCCTCTTTTTCTGGATGAGTCTGGCTAAAGGTTTATCATTTTTTTTTTTTTTGTCTTCTCAAAGAACCAGCTTTTAGTTTTATTGATCTTTGCTATTGTTTTCTTTGTTTGTATTTCATTTATTTCTGCTCTGATCTTTATGATTTCTTTCCTTCTACTAACTTTGGGTTTTGTTTGTTCTTTCTCTAGTTCCTTTAGGTGCAAGTTTAGATTGTTTGTTTGAGACTTTTCTTGTTTCTTGAGGTAGGATTGCATTGCTATAAACTTCCCTCCTAGAACTGCTTTTGCTGCATCCCATAGGTTTTGGATTGTCATGTTTTCATTGTCATTTGTCTCTAGGTATATTTTGATTTCCTTTTTGATTTCTTTAGTGATCTCTTGGTTATTTAGTAACGTATTTTTTAGCCTACATGTTTTTGTGTTTTTTTATGTTTTTTCCCTGTAATTTATTTCTAATCTCATAACATTGTGGTCAGAAAAGATGCTTGATATGATTTCAATTTTCTTAAATTTACCGAGGCTTGATTTGTGACCCAAGATGTGATCTATCTTGGAGAATGTGCTGTGTGCACTTGAGAAGAAAGTGTAATCTGCTGTTTTCAAATGGAATGTCCTATAAATATCCATTAAATCTATCTGTGTCATTTAAAGCTTGTGTTTCCTAATTTTCTGTCTGGATGATCTTTCCATTGGTGTAAGTGAGGTGTTAAAGTCCCCCGCTATTATTGTGTTACTGTTGATTTCCTCTTTTACAGCTGTTAGCATTTGCCTTATTGATCCCTTGATCATTGTATAGTGTCCTTCCTTGTCTCTTGTAACATTGTTTATTTTAAAATCTATTTTCTCTAATATGAGTATTGCTACTCCAGCTTTCTTTTGATTTCCGTTTGCATGGAATATCTTTTTCCATCTCCTCACTTTTAGTCTTTATGTGTCTCTAGGTCTGAAGTGGGTCTCTTGTCGACAGCATATATATGGGTCTTGTTTTTGTATCCATTCAGCTAGCCTATCTTTTGGTTGGAGCATTTAATCCATTCACATAAGGTAATTATCACTATGTTTGTTCCTATTATGTTCCTATTTTCTTAATGGTTTTGGGTTTGTTTTTGTAGGTCATTTTTTCTCTTGTGTTTCCCACTTAGAGAAGTTCCTTTAGCATTTGTTGTAGAGCTGGTTTGGTGGTGCTGAATTCTCTTAGCTTTTACTTGTCTTAAAACTTTTGATTTCTCTGTCGAATCTGAATGAGATCCTTGCTGGGTAGAGTAATCTTGGTTGTAGGTTCTTCCATTTCATCACTTTAAATATATTGTGCTGCTCCCTTCCGGCTCATAGAATTTCTGCTGAGAAATCAGCTGTTAACCTTTTGGGAGTTCCCTTTTATGTTATTTGTCGTTTTTCCCTTGTTGTTTTTAATAATATTTCTTTGTCTTTAATTTTTGTCAACTTGATTACTGTGTGTCTTGGCACGTTTCTCCTTGGGTTTATCCTGCCTGGAACTCTCTGCACTTCCTGGACTTGGGTGGCTATTTCCTTTCCCATGTTAGGGAAGTTTTTGTCTATAATCTCTTCAAATATTTTCTTGGGTTCCTTCTCTCTCTGTCTTCTCCTTCTGGGACCTCTATAATGTGAATGTTGATGTATTTATTATTGTCCCAGAGGTCTCTTAGGCTGTCTTCATTTCTTTTTTTTTTTTTTCGGTACACGATCCTCTCACTGTTGTGGCCTCTCCCGTTGCGGAGCACAGGCTCTGGATGTGTAGGCTCAGCAGCCATGGCTCATGGGCCCAGCCGCTCCGTGGCACATGGGATCCTCCCAGAATGGGGCGCAAACCCGTGTCCCCTGCATTGGCAGGTGGACTTTCAACCACTGCACCACCAGGGAAGGCCTGTCTTCATTTCTTTTCATTCTTTTTTTATTATTCTGTTCCATGGCAGTGAATTCCACCATTCTGTCTTCCAGGTCACTTACCCATTCTTCTGCCTCAGTTATTCTGCTATTGATTCCTTCTAGTGTATTTTTCATTTCAGTTATTGTATTGTTCATCTCCATTTGTTCTTTAATTCTTCTAAGTCTTTGTTAAACATTTCTTTCATCTTCTCAGTCTTTGCCTCCATTCTTCTTCCAAGGCCCTGGATCATCTTCACTAACATTATTCTGAATTTTTTTCTGGAAGGTTGCCTATCTCCACTTCATTTAGTTGTTTCTCTGTGGTTTTATCTTGTTCCTTCTTCTGGTACATAGCCCTCTGCCTTTTCATTTTGTCTATACCTGTGAATGTCATTTTCATTTCACAGGCTGCAGGATTGTAGTCTTCTTTCTTCTGCTGTCTGCCCTCTGCCTGTCTCCTCTTATAATATCTGCTAGTGTAGGAGGGTCTTCTGCACAGGCCATGGGGTGGGTGTGGCTCACAGTGAGGACACGGACACTGGCAGCAGAAGTTCTGGGAGGTACTTCTTCTGTTTGTTTAATCTTGATGGACAGCCAAAAGAAGTTTGCGAATGAACAAAGACATGAATGTTCATAGGGGGATTTGCATTTAGAAGTAAGATATGTATATATTATATTCTTAACAAATTTATATTCAGTTTAAATCAATGGCTTTTAAGATACTCTACAAGTTCCAGGGACTCTCCTAATGTTTGCATGTATAATGTCATCTAATTTATAACTGAGCTCTACTATCCCTGGTTTTACAAATAAATGACCGTAACACTGAACTTTTTCCTGTAGAAGTAACATTTAGTTAATAGCAACTCATAAGCACAAGGCACACTTCAGTTTTAAAGTTTTTTTTTTTTCACTTACTTCATATTACTTAACCAGTTGCCTCAAAAATTACTACAAAAAAATAACAATAGTGTTATTGTTTTGTCTCCTGACCACAGCCTCTGAGGTAGGTGACAGTTTTATTTGCTTCAATTTACAGATGAAAAACCTTGAGGTTGAGGGATATGTACCTGTCCATGATCCAGCAGTGGTGGGACAGGTGTGACATAACCTCTGGTCCCATCCTGCCCTCCTGCTCAACCATCACACTGTTGAAAGGACAGAAATTTCATCTCTAGAATATAACCAGAATAACTCTGTTGTGCTTATGTTCATTTAAGCATAAACTTTGGGTGGGAAATTGAATTTTCCAGAATGACTATGTATATTGATAAAGTAAATCAGATAAATTCTGTATCTCTCCTTCACTTTCTGCTATGAAAGAGGAAATGTATGGCATGCTCAAATAGAAATAAACGCTTCACAGCATTCTGTACTGATGATCATTTTTCTGATTTTTCTCAAATTGGCACATGAAATCTAGACTCTACTACAAGAAGATGTCAACTCATTTTCGTCTATCTCTACATTGATGGTTTATGTTCCTCGAGATTTTATGAAGGTATCAAAAGAATTTTCGACAATCAGGGAACCGATATTCTGAAATTACTATGTAACTTTTCTACATCATTACACCCAGAAAACTAAGAAAGGTACACACTGAGCTCTGGAAATCACATTTTATCTCTTCTCATGAAGGGATATCATAACCTTTTCTGCTATGTCTAAGGGAATTGTTTTTAGGCAAAAACTGGATTGTTTTCTTGGGCCTCACTTGATTCTCATCCTTCTGTGTGCACTTCTTCAAGGCCCAACTTGTGGTCATGTATAGTTCTTAATCTTTGTGTAATGTGGCTACTTTCTTTGCCTTTCTGTCCTTAATATTTGCCATCTCTCTATCAGTGACTGGATTCTTTCTGCTCCATTAGCATGCTCCTGGGCCCAGGGAAAACTGGAGTTGGTGTTTCCAAGTCTATTTACAAGGAAGATTTGCCCCATGCAGGGCAAGATTTGCCCCATGCCCCAAGCCAATCCCCATGCAGGCAGCCCTATGATAATACTTTCTGAGTAGCGCAATTTAACACTCTCCAGGCCATAAGAGCTCAGGGATTATAACATATTACTTCATACTCATTATCTTTTTTTTTATTTCCTATAAATGGAAATGAAATTAAAATCATTTATAATGCCTTACCCTGATTTGTTTTCATATACGTATCATGGGCATATACTGCAAGCTTCTCTATTGTAATATCCAATGCATTATATGTGTGTATCTTGCCAGCAAGGCTGAGCTTCTCATGGCTCATTCATATCTATGTTCCCAGAAGCCAGCCCAATGTCTGACACATAGCAGTCAAGAAAAGTTTGATGAACATAAGAGTGAATGAATGAATTGAGGATATTCTTTTCTGCTCCTAAATAGTCTATTTTTTTTTAAAATTATGGCTTCATAATGCTAATAAAGCAAATAAAATTTCGGTTACCCTAGTCATTTTTAGAATTGATTATCCCACACAATCTAGAGAATTATTCTTACAATATTCTACAGTAGAGTTTAAAGTTAAATCGTAAATATGAAAACAGAAGAAAAACTAAATTTATAAAAGAATTCTGGGGGCTTCCCTGGTGGCACAGTGGTTGAGAGTCCGCCTGCTGATGCAGGGGACACGGGTTCATGCCCTGGTCCGGGAAGATCCCACATGCCGCAGAGTGGCTGGGCCCGTGAGCCATGGCCGTTGAGCCTGCACTTCCGGAGCCTGTGCTCCACAATAGGAGAGGCCACAACAGTGAGAGGCCCGCGTACTGCAAAAAAAAGAAAAAAAAAAAGAATTCTGCAATATACAGCTAAAAACAGGTATGCTTCCCTTCAGCAAGCTTTCCTATTCAAAGCATTTCAGTAAATAAATGTTTAACAAGTAATGAAACTGATGGTTCTATTTACATGACAGTCAATTTATGTTCTACAAAAGCTAAATTCTGCATTCCCAATAATACTTTATATTCCTTGATATTAGTCTACAACAAATGGCACAATTGTGTTTTTTTAAAAAAAAGAAAGAAAAAACCCATAATAGAAACCATTCACTCTGCCAAATATGTCATTACATTTTTTTTCTGTTCAGCTGCCAGATGTATTGCATTATATTATCAAATTGATAGATCTAGTGTTATTTCTACATTTACCATTTTACAGCAACAAATAGAAATATAAGGAAGCCTTGGTAACAAATCTTGCTTAATATGTATGTGAAGTAGGCAGTTTGTCTAAGAGAAAAATATAACTGATGACAGATTTTATTTCAGTCTGCTAGTGTTTATTAAGATGTCTACAAACAAAAAGCCATATCTGGGTACATCTCTTTCTGCAAACAAAGGAAAGTTTTAATTGCTTTAACCAGCCTTTGCATTGTATTTGTGGTGACATAGAAAAACAATTCAGGTCTAATCAGAAAATGTCTTCCAGAGGAGAATTCTTCAGCTTAGACTTTAAGTCTAATAATATATTTCCTATAATTCTGTAATAAAGTTTAACAATGTAATACTGTGCTGTCTTCTATTTAAATTATTCCTAAGCCATTAATAGAAAGACTGGTGCTGTTTTTTGCTATGACCTTATTAGGAATATCATTTTCAGATATGAAAATGGCTTTATAAAATCAAAAAGCAGACTGATCAACCAACCCCAAGCCTCAGCATTATACATCTTTTCCATCAACAATATCTTAAACATAAAGAAGGTTTTGCTTCCCAGATATTCTTTTCAATTCAGTTTCTCAAATATGGACTACATTCCTACTAGGTGAAAGACACAGTTACCAGCAAAGAACATATTAAAGAATAAAAGAACTTTACTACATTTAAATAAATTTGCAGCCTGAGGTTCTTGACTGGGAGCATTTTCAAAACTCTTGCAATTTCAATGAGGGATGTATTAAAAAAAAAAAAAGACCATTTACTACATATAAATGTTACAACAACCTTCAATACGTCAAAATATCCTCCAGTTCATATCTTAGTATCTCATATGTATCACTTGCATTCCGTAAATACTGCAATGACTCCATTCAGAAAATAAATGCTCTCATTAATGGGTGGATAATGTATTGATAAAATGTGGTATGGAGTGGAAATTGCGATTCAAAGTTGGAAAGAACCAGATTCAAAGCTTTCCTCAATGTATCTCATTTGAGTTGCGTAAGCTTGGGCAAGTCATTTCTCATTTCTCTGCTTTCAGTTTGCTCATTCGTAAAATGGGGATTAGTTCAGTTTTCTTCAACAAAAATCCCTGCTTCTCTCCTGTGGACTGAGCATTGTGTTGGCCTTGGGGATATAAGCACCCTGTCCTCATGAAGCTTCCATCTAGTGTGGGCACACATATTAGTCCAATAATCACATAAACCAACAGGGCAATTGGAGGGCATCAAGGATTACACAGGGCAGATTTACAGTTGATTTGGGGCCTATGTCCTCAGAAGGTATAATTTGTATTAAAAGTGGAATCAAATTCAAAAAATTTCTTATAGGAAAGTTTAATTTTCCTGTAAGAAAGACCTGGAAGAATGGAGTGCAAGAAATATTTGCATACCTTGAGATGGATTTAGCTTTACGTCTCCTTTTGACTTTCTTGATGTCAATAAATTTAATGCCAGAGGATGAATTCCCAAGTCATTACTATACAGTTCTTCAAAAGACTGAGTGACTTTGAACAAATTACTTAATCTCTCTGTGACTCATTCTGCTCCATTCTAAAAGAGGAGTTTACTTCATAGTCTTATTATTCAGATTAAATAAGTTAGTATTTGCAAGGTTTTTAGAATAGTGTGTTATATTGATGTCTTACATTTTGGCAAAGAAAATACAAGATTAAATTAAAGGTACTCTTGACGTGTACACACTACTATATTTAAAATAGATAACGAACAAGGGCCTACTGTATAACACAGGGAGCTCTGCTCAATATTCTGTAATAACCAAAATGGGAAAAAAGTTTGAAAAAAGGTAGATACATGTATATGTATAATTGAATCACTTTACTGTGTACCTGAAACTAACACAACATCATTAATCAACTATGTGCCGATATAAAATAATTTTTTTTTAAATTGTTAGCTGAAAAAAAATAAAAAAAAAATTGTACTCTTTTCTGGGGTTGAGAGAAGGTGAAGCTTTTTTGTCAAGGTTCCTCTTTCCACCTCACTGCCCGGGGCTGGGTGCCATGCTTCCCCATGAGTAGGTAAAACCTGAGGGGAGATTGTGGTCATGATGCAAAGTGGGTGTGGCAAAGGTGTCCATCTCTCCCGGAGTCCTACTGTGATTTCCTGCCTAGGAACTCCACAGATACTAGACACAAAGATGCTTAAGAAAAGACCTTTGCTTTCAAGGAGGCTACATGCCAGTGGGTGAGAAAAACAAAACAACAACAGTAGCATACATTCCAACATAATAATGTTTATGAAACAGTCTACATGGTGATCAGCACCATGAATATAGAAATCAAGCCTTATTTATCTCTATGTCCCCCAGAGTCTGATAATAATGCTCAATAAATGTTTGCTGGATTGAATTGAACACATTAACAAGTACAAACAAATAGAGCCCGAGAAAGTAATTGACAAAAGAATGCCACGTCGAGGAATGATCACAGTGCGACTCTGGGGTCCTCATGGCAATCTTGGCAGACATGAGGAATCCTCAGCTTTCTTTGTGAGCTCCTGATGTGGCAGTCGACTTGGAGATACTCAGGACCAATGGAGCCAGAAGGTAGATATCAGGTCCCGTTAGGCAATCCAGAGAGTTTACCTAATATTTAATACATTTTGCAGTGAAATGTTTTTTCCTGCTAATGGAATGTCTTAATTTGAAAGACTTGTTTTCTGTGAATGACTTCATAAGTAATTTGATTTATAATTAAAGCAATGCTAACTATTCCTAATTTCATGCCTTAATTTATTCCTGCAAAATTAAACACTTACCTCAACATAAATATTAGTGTCAGTCTTTGTGGCATCTGGGAGGGGATGGAGTTGTCTCATGACACCTTCCAACCTGGAGCAGAGAGTTTCCTTATCCAGCAAAGGGAAAAAAAATTCTGTTGCCTGTACATTCGGTATGGGCTCTGGATTATTCAGGAAAATTCTCTCTTTTGGATCCTGTCGTTCCTTACATGTCTCTTTTTCTCTGAAAAGGATAGAATAGACATAACCATTTCTTCAGTTCAACCTATCTGCCAAAAGCAGAAGTTGCACTCCATTCCCCTTTTCTGAGACTAAAAATGTTTTAAAAGATTGGGGCTACATGTTATTATGCAAATAAATATGTTGATAGAATTCAGGCAGATGCCTTCTCTAGTATCTTGAAGTTATTCTGAATCTTTTAGAGCCTTGTTACTCAAAGTGTGGTCCTTGGACCAGCTGCATGAGTATCTCCTAGGAATTGAATGGAAATGTAGAATCTCAAGCCCCGTAACAGACCTGCTGAATCAGAGCCTGCGGGCCTCTCACTGTTGTGGCCTCTCCCGTTGCGGAGCACAGGCTCCGGACGCGCAGGCTCAGCGGCCATGGCTCACGGGCCCAGCCGCTCCGCGGCATGTGGCATCTTCCCGGACCGGGGCACGAACCCGCATCCCCTGCATCGGCAGGTGGACTCTCAACCACTGCGCCACCAGGGAAGCCCCCAGAGCCTGCATTTTAACAAGAACCCAGGTGATGTACATGCATGTTAGAATTTGAGAAGCACTGTCGTAGGATACATCTTTGGAGGATCAATTGGGTAAAAAGCTCTTGGGAACACAGCTCGACTGAGAGTAGTTGGATCACCTGTTGATTAGGTGGTATCGATGGCCACCCCTGACCCAAGGGGCTCCAGGGGATCTTTTGGGGGCTTAGTCACAAAAGAAGTTCATTCACCAAATGAGTTTTCTAAATGGTTACTGCACTAACCTCTCTTCTTGCTGATGAAGGAGAGAGAAAGATGAAGTCCATTATTGATTTGGAATTATTACAGAACATCATAAGCAAGCAAGAGATTGCAGAGGTGGTGGTGTGCTTATCTCTTGAGTGAGCACTGTTGGAGGGATAAAGGAGCTAGCACTTATGTGAAGACGGACGTGCAAGTTTTTGCCTTCATAAATATTTGCCAGCCATGAAGTGAAGAGAAAGCTGGAGAGGCATGTGTTGAGAGGCTTTTCTGAGTTTTCTTTGAGATATTTTTCAAGATCATCTGCTATATTTAGGTAATTGGAATTCCATGTGCATTGTTGTTGAGAACTTAATATAAAAAATATTTATATTTTTAGCTGCTCTTGAATAAAATTATATTCTTTCTTTTGATGCTGTTGTCTGTTGCACACCTTTTGCCTATTATCAGTCACACACTATCAGTACTGAATTATTCTGTCAAGTGAGAATCTAGGAACTTTACACCTGCCAGTTCGGGCTGATTTTCAATATTGTGTGAAAATGCCAAGGAATGACCTGTCAGTCTGGATTTGTGACAAGAGTCCTGTTCATGTTGCCAATGGTTTGTAGAGTGTATCTTTGAAGAATTATTTTTATATGGTTCAGTACATGTCAATATCCGAGGCAATAATTATCTGTATGCTAGGCCCCAAATAAAAGGAACAAAATTGAAAGGGTTTCTTTGTTAGTAATTATATGTTGGGAAATTTTTTTTTAATCTCATTTTTGTCTGAATCTATTCAAACCTCAATTGCAAACAAATGCAATATATATATATATATATATATATATATATATATATATACACATATATACATCTGAGCCATTTGTGATCCTATAACATAACTGTGCTTCAAAACTGGAGTGCCTTCTCCTGTTAGGATAACTGATATAAAATCCTACTAAGACATAAATGAAGGGTTCTGGAGCAGAAGTAGTCAAACTCTCAGACTCCACAAAGCTCTCTTAAAATCAGAATGAAACTTTGGGAGATTTGTGGTAAATTGCTTGTATTTTTCTTTAGATACTTTTTTTGTTCTTATTTTTAACAAGGGTCACCAATAGCAGGGCTAGGAGGTAATTGACGACCTCTGCTGGTAGGCCTGAGCCAAAACCCACAAAAACCAAAAACTGCTTTCCTGATAGTTTTGTGGCGGACCTCATGGTTAGGCCTTCATTCCTTACCTGAGCTGGCCAAGGGCATTAGGCTCTAGTCTCAGGTCATAATAAGAATAGCTACAAAACAGAAATGGACCCACAGACAGAGAAATGAAAATTACGGTTATCGAAGGGGAAAGACGGGGAGGGATAAATTAGGACTTTGGGATTAAAACATATACACACTACTATATATAAAATAGATAACCAACAAGGCCCTACTGTATAGCACAGGGAACTATACTCAATATTTTGTAATAACCTATAAGGGAAAAGAATCTGAAAAAGAATAGATTATATGTATGTATAACTGAATGTATATGTCTGAAACTAACACATTGTAAATTAACTACACTTCAATAAAATTTTTTTAATGAAAATAATAGCTAACAGTTTGTAAGTGCTTACTCTGTGCATAAATTCATATAATCAGCTCATAACCAACCTATGTATGAGGCACTGATCTCAGCACTCTGCAAATATTTGCGCATCCAACCCTTAAAGCAAAATGATGCTCGTTTTACTGAAGGAGATTTAGGTACAGAGAGTTAAGAAATTTGCTCAAGGTCACACAATCAGTAAGTGACAAAGCCAGGATACCTTGGCTCTGGCGTGCACCCTCTAATTTCTCAGTCATGTGATGCACCCCATGACGTCATGGGAAAGCCTGAGTGCTTTCTCCATACCATGCACTGTATCTCACTTAATCCCCCCACCCCGATGACTAAATGAAATTGATTGTATTATTATAACCCCCATTCTACAGATGAGAAAATAGAGGTCCAACCAGATGAAAGGCAGAGATGGTAGAGAAGAGACTTATGAACAGGTAGATTATTACTCTAAATCCTATGTCCTTAACCAGATTTGCTCTATCTGGATCTCCAAAACCAGTAATGCAGCAATAAGGATGCTTTATATTAAGATTAAATAGATTATGAAGACTGAAAAAAAATGGTTGAGAATGATAACTAGGTTTGAAGTTAGTTACCAGAGGTGAAGCCTGCTCCCTTTCCTAAAAAGTCAAATCTAAACTGCACACCATTGCATGTAAACTCCTCCAGCTTTAGGGTGTTGGTTGTCCCAGTAGCTTTATTGCCTGTTGTTCTCTGTCTCCTTCTCCACACTCCAGTGCCAGCAAGCATCTGATTTTTCTTATCAGAATGCCCTGGATGCACTGTCCACTGCCTGTAGACTTTCTCTTCCCTGCCCACCTCCTCAGTGATCGTCCTCCCTCCTGGAAACACTATATTAAGACTCAGTTTAGAGGTAGCTTCCACCAGGATCTTCACCTTGACCTTCTCCTTCAGACTGTATGAGGCATCTGTTCTCCTTTTCTAGGCTCCCCTCATGTCCTTTCTACATCTCTATGTATTGTCATCCTCTGTTCTGTAACTACTTACCCAACTAGAGCAAGTCCTTCTTAAGGTCAAAGATTTTATTTTGCTTCTGTTTGTTTCCTCAGAACCTAAAACTGTGCTTGGGAAACAGTAGGCACTCCGTGAGTGACTACTCCATGGGTGTACTAGCAACAGTCCAAGAAACCCTTATGGGGAGGTACTCAGAGCCTCCATCGAAAATCACAAGCATCTCTGATTACTTTTCCATTTTCAGAAGATAGATCAAGGCAAGTCAGAGATTCAGAAGGCAAATCATAAAAAGTGTATGTGGGGGGAAAGGACGATTCAAGGATAACTTTCTGTGACCCTAATATTGAATAGAAATTTTAAAAAGAGGGAGTACTCTAAAGTTTTTTTTTACCATTACCTGGATTATGCAGAATTCATTTATCTCAGACCCCATCAAAGGGATTTTTTTTTCAATTTTAATAACGTTTTTACTTTGGAATTGGGAATAATTTTAGATTTACAGAACAGTTACAAAGATAGAACAGTTGCAAAGATGCTACAGAGCAGTCATACGTATCCCTCATCCAGTTTCCCCCAACGGCATCATTTTACATGATGATGCACTTGCCAAAGGACAGAAACCAACACTGGTACGTTTTACTAGTTCTTTCCTAATCTCCTTGTTTTCTGTTCGAGGATCCCATTCAGGATGGCACCTTACATTTAGCCACAATGTTTCCTTAGTTTTTTGTTGTTGTTGTCTTTTTTTTTTAACTATGACAGTTTCTCAGACTTTTGTTGCTTTTGATAACCTTGAAGCTATTTTTGATTAGACTATAATTTTTGCTATACTTTTCTGAAATAACATGAGTCCTGACAGATTCAGTCTTTGCCCTGCTCCCAGGTTCCCTGAACCTGCCAACTCTTCAGCCTACCCTGAGAGACATTTTAACTATTGGCCCCAGAAATCACAGTGTCATGAACTTCCTATAACTTTGGCATTGGTGACAACTTTTTATGTGCCAATACTAGAAAAGCCACAAGGTCTGAGTAAAAGCAGATGTGTTGAAAATACTTATTGATACAAAGTACATCTTTCAATGATGGTTCAAATCCTGCAAGTATCCAACTTTAAAAGATTAATTTAAGAGGGTGAATAATGAAATGGAAAACACTGGCTTTGGAGTTAGAAACTCTCAGTGCAGTTTTCAACTCTGCCACTTAAAAACTGTGTGGTTTCAATCCCTGCACTTAGCCTCAATAATCCCATGTATATCCATCTGTAATTATAATTCTCAAATGTGATAATACGTAAAGAATTTCTATGACCTCTATAGCTTGATACACAAATTATTTTTTGTCACCCTTAATCCTATCTCAGGTAAAAACACTTATAGATGATCATGGGTTTTTGTATGTTATAATTTTCTATTCAAATTTTTCTTCATGGTTATATCTGATTTTGGAATAGCTATGAAGTCTATTCTGGTTTCTATAACAAAATATTAACAGCCTACAGATATTAATTGCTTAAAATATGTCAAACACTTATTCAACCTTCACTGAAACCCTACCACATAGGTAGTAGTGTGATTCCATTTGAAGGGTGCAGAAACTGAGGCTTAGGGGGGTTTGTATAATTTACTCAAATTCACCCAGAAAGGAAGTAGAGAACCCAGGATCTAAAATCAGGAAGCCTGGCTGAAGCACATCAACTCCTAATCATGAATCTATAACAGTTTTTGAGAAGCCTCTCCAAAGGTGCAACTGGTCACAGAGAATTCAGCAAGAAGATGCTCTCGCACCAAGCTGGGAAAGCACAGCTTGGAGTTGGTGTCACTTGGGCTTCACATGTTTTTGATCACAAGCTGAGGACACCAGTCTGACTCCTTGGTTGTGTCTCTCATTAAATACAGTTGTGTCACCTTCAGCTCTTCCAGAGACCCTTAATGGTCAACACATTCCCTATGTGGTCATTCAAGTCTTGATATGTCTTTAGATCTAAAGGACCTCCAAACTGAAACAACTTGAAAAAAATAGGCATTAGACACAAACAAAATTATTATTTATGTGAGGGAAGGATGTAATATCTTGACCAGTTCTTTTAAATGTAGGCTGTGAAGCTCTAGATGCTGACTCAGAAATAATCTCTCTTTCCTGAGATTCTGTGTGGCTGTGCAGGGTGCTTAGAATCTACCCTAGGATGGCTGAAGTCTGAAAAATTCCTCAGGATGGAATCATCCACAGCCACCTCTTGAATGACACAGAATGAAACCTCATTGCAAGGAGCAGATGTTATCCAATCGATGCAGTAAATTGAGAATAATCTTTTTTTCCCAGTTGGTTAGCATTTGCAACAATTAATATGGAGATGCTTGTACTTTTATTTCTACTTTTCCCTTTTATGGTGTTTTCTCAATGTTGCCTCTTCAATACCAATTCAAGGTAGTGGCACAACAAACTTTAAGATACCCTTTGATATGCATTGTACCAGTTAAAGAAAGTTCACAGCCAGGGATTGCTTTTCATGGCATTATTTATTAGTTTATTTAAGCAGGAAGAAATTTAACACGTAAGTTATGATACCCACTTGGGTTAAAGCTAGAGTCACTACTGTAGTTTCTTTCTCCACTGCATCCATTCCTTAGGAACTCCAACCACCTCTTCCTAAATATTTCTAAGAGTTCCCAGTGGGTGTTTCATGTGAACTCCACTTCCTGATTCTTCTGTTTACCTGCTGCCAGGCGGTGGTGACCATTTTCCTCTTGCGCTCCTTTTTGGAGATGGCATGTCCTTTGTCAGCTGATGCTTTCCAAGGCACCTGTACTGCTGCTGTTGCCATTCAGCATCTGGACCAAGATGGCTTTTTCCAAGTCTGCCAGCACTATGGCTTTCATTGCTGCTGAGTCCTCTTACTTTCAATTTCCCACAGAGATTTTAGTGAAACGCTTCTTTAAGTGTGTGCTTGCTCTAACGTTATACACAGATGTATCTTCCCGGTCCCTGTTAACGACGTGCACAGTGCTATGATCAGACTATCTCCTCTCTTTCCAGTCCGCTCGCTGCTCCATTTCTTCCCTGAGTCAAGTGTTTTCCCACTAAGCTCCTTATTTACGTGGATCGGGACAGGTCTTACTTCACAATTTTCCAGATGTGCCAGATTTGCTTGAATCTTAAGGTGAACACCATTTATGCTCTGGTTTTCTGTATCACTTTCTAAAGAGGCCAAGTTTCCATAACACTGGTAACGCAACAATCATAATGAAAATGTATTTCCTTATTATGTAAGGGCTGCTTATGAAACCCCAGTACATTTCTCACAGCCAGATTAAACATTTGATTGCCTTTATTTTTCATCAAGTATGCAAATTCTTTTTAGCAGGTTTCATTTTTTATTTAAAACTATTTTTCATGAAAAACTAAATCATTTACGGCCATATGGTGTCATGACAATGCCCAGTTAAGAAAAACTCAGTGAATTTTATACAGAAATGCCTTTTTGATACCCTTTCAAGTGAAAGAAACATGTTTGCTAGCTACAGAATGAGGTGCTTTAAGAAAGAACTCTGAAATGTTGATAAACATGCAATGTGGGTACTTGCCAAAGAGAAAAGATGCAGGTCAATACCATTCCCTTCCTTTTACAGAAAAAAATAAGTGATAGTTTGGTTCTTAGAAGGAGGAGTCAAGACAATGTACTCCCATATGTTATTTCATATATGGAAGCAAAAATAAAAAAAGACATGCTAGGGAAAAATGTAAAATGCAGTAAGAACTGACAGCACCCACACTCGATCTGCCGGTATTCTGCCCTGACATGTTCCACATGGTTTCTCTCGTGGATACAAGGAGTTCAGGCAAAACTTCAGGAACTGCCAATAATAAAAGCAGCTATCATTAAGTGAGAACCTACTATGTCCTAGGGACTGTAACATGAGCTATATAGGTTTATCAACTCATTTATGCCTCACAGCAGTATTCAAAGAATGTATTATTATTCCCACTTACAGACAAGGAAACCAAAGCTCACAGAGGAAAAGTAATTTTCACAAAAACTTATATCTAGTAAATGGCACCGCTGGGATCTAAGCTCAGGTATGCCTGCCTTCAAAGCCTACACTCTTCCAGCGATTCTATGATGCCATTCAGCAGATAAATGAATGAATAAATAAATATTCTGAGCTGTTGGGTACCCTTTATTCTGGGCACCACTACCTGGAATATTCAACCAATAGGAAAGCAAGTACCAAGCACTCAGGAGGCAATGTGTATGGTCCTAAGGAATATCAGTGTGGGGTATTACCAAGGCTTGGAGTTAGAATCCCAGGACCACCTTTGATGAACTGTGCGACCTTGAGAAACTATTTAATCTGAGTATTTATTTCCTCATCTGGA
This sequence comes from Globicephala melas, assembly GCF_963455315.2. NCBI lineage: Eukaryota > Metazoa > Chordata > Mammalia > Artiodactyla > Delphinidae > Globicephala > Globicephala melas. The sequence goes on from NC_083331.1 coordinate 46,088,644, forward strand.
AATGAGGATAATAAACCTATTTTCAAAAGACCCTTTAAGGAATTAAATGGTGATGTATATATGTCACCTGATCCTATTTCTTGGAGATAGTATTAAAACTTATGCCTACTGGAGCCCACCTACATGACCAGAGTCTTTCCTCAATGTCCTCTCAGTCATTTATGTGTGCTCCATCTCTGTCTTACATCATGTTCTTGCCATGGAACCTCATCATGACCTCTTCTTCCTCCTTTCGTTCAGAGGATTTGTCTTCCAGACCCCGCCCGCCTCAGCTAGTAGCTTTCCCAAACTCTCCAGCCACTATGGTTTGTGATAGAGTTGGGAAGCAAATAGTTTTCTTCCCAGTTTAGGGCCATAATTTATTATGCAAGCCTCTGCAGCAGGCTTTTGTTTCCTGCCCAGAATAAAATTACTTTCTCAAGTACAACTTCTGCATGTATTGTTTCTAAACCACCTCTTCTTTAAGCCACAGAACAAGTTTCTCCACCTAATAAAGGAGAGGGGGCCATGCATTCCCCAAGCATCATCCATTTCCTCCTTCTCTCTTCCCACTTTCCTTATCCCCACCTCCATCCCTCCATCCCTTCACCCAAAATACAAAAGTTCCATTGTGTACTTATTTCATAAGAAGATACTTAGAAGGATCACCAGCTCATGCATTTTGCCACAGTCTAGATTCTGAATTCCACTTTGACTCAACTCATCCTGATGAGGAAACTTCATGGCACAGTGTCTGTTATACGGCAACTATTCTGTAAATGCTAATTGCCTTCTCTAATCCTGGTATTACATTTGGGCCTTTAGAGATTTAAAGTAATGAAATCTAAACCTTCTAGGGTGTGACAGTGAAAGTGTTGTGAACCGTGTACAAAGAAAGAAAATTATTACTATAAACACCTTGTTGTTAAATATGCAAAGGTCAGGACTTAGCACCAGGGTAAATGCCCACAAAAATTTAGATATGCAAATTCTACACTGATAGACAAAGAGAGTTTTTCCCTATCTTCTGATCTGGGGAAGATATTCACAGAAAAGTGTGCATTTCAGAGTTTGATTAATGAAGGTATTAGATGCTTTATCCATTCCTGGTCAAGGGTCTAAGGACTAGATGAAGCCTAACAAAAACTCTGAAGTGAAGCATGATTACTCAAGAAATGGGAACAGCCAGAAAAGCCTGGAGAGGTAAAGAAGCTAGGCAAAGAAAAGCTATCTCTGTTTTAAACTGATGGAGAAAATGACCTAAAAGCAGAGAGTTCTAGCTTGGAGGATAAATAGAAGTGGTGGAAGGGCTGCAGAGGGAGAAATTGTCATCAGGACAAGGGTATTGCAAGATGACTGCAGAGACCAGCATCACATCCAGAACTGAAAGTAAGCACATTTGAGAAGTAGAGGATATTATTACTCAATGGAAATAATACAGAAAAAAGAATGCATCTTTCTCAAAATGCCAACATAATGTTATCATCCCTCTTTAAACATCTAATGTCTCTCATTGCTCTGTAAGTCCCTAATATGGCCTTTAGGACCCTGTATAATATAACACCTACCTAAATCTTCAGCCTAGATGTACAGTTCTTTCAGTTTCCGGGAATGTGTCATCTCCCCAAATCAGAGCCTTTCTTCATGCTGTTCCCTCTTGCCAACACTTGGCTTCTGGTCTTGTCTGTACTGTGAAGTTGCTGGGCAACCTCATACAAGCCACTTCCAGTCTTTGGTCCACAATGTCTTCATCTTTCTTAAAGGGAGTTTGGTGAGACTATCTCTAAATTTCTCTCTAGATCAAACATTCTATGAGTCTATAAATATTTAGGAGAACATTATTAACATAATTCCAGGCTCAGGGAAAAGGGAAGGTAATTGACATTTATTAAGAGGCTACTGCAATGCTTTGTTTGGACCTAACAGGAAAAAAGCATGCTTCACTTATAGAATTTCCCCAATCACACATATTGTAAGGAAAGAGAAAATAATCATTACAGGAGGTAAAAGTAGATGATAAAAAGGTTGTCTGTAAAATATTGTTTACTAGATACATGTAAGTCAATAAAGAAACCATTTCTTTTATAACTGCCAATCCTACAGTCATTACTCTTGACTGTAGTTTTGACAAAATGACCCCTTTCAATATCTCTATAACCCAATGTGTTTACTCTGTGTGTCTTCTGAAGCTCATTCCTCGATCTTCTCAAGTTCCTTGTCTACCTCTTCCACTAAATTAGGAAATCCTATTTTCAACTGATTTTCACATATCTGTCTTAAGTCTTTTTTTCCCTGTCCAGAGATTTCCCCCACTTCCTCGATAATGTCTCTTCTCAGGAAGGAGTTAGCCAGTGTGGCTTGTAGATGTGAGGAGGGGTGGAATCTGGGAAAGGAGGAAGAGATGAGAGAGAGTTTAGCTTCAGCCCCAAGCAAAGCCCTCCCAAAGAAAGGGGTCTTCACCACAATTCTAGATTTATAGAGGTCATGGAAACATCATGAAAGGACTCACTAATCTGGGAGGACTGGACCAGAGTCCAATTCAGAAGTGCAGGCAGACGTGTTCAGGATCAGAATGGGTGTTGGAAAACCACAAGCTTCCACTCTCATCGGAGAAAGAGATGCCAGAAATCACCTGCATGGAGAAGAGGCAGGAACTTAGCAAAAGGGGGCAAAAACAGGGAAATGAGACTGGCACAGAAAATATGGAAATTTTCTTTAAAACAAACTGAAATCACAAGTTCTTCTTCCATACTTCCTCTCCTCATAGAGATTGTGTCAGTCTTTCCTTTCCAACTTTGATACTTGTGAGAAAATACATATTGTAATAAGACCACAGCCGTGAATAGAAAACAGATACAGTAATTATTTAATTCCTTTATTTTTGCCAGATAAAGCTTTCCTGTCAAGAAAAAACAGTGAGTAGCAGATATTAATATAAATGTGATCATTGGATTCATCCATAGTATGGAAATGATAATAGCTCTATTAATACTGTTCATTTTAAATTCAGCATTAATTCTGACTTTTGAAGTGTTAAGTACTTCAAAAGTACTTAACAGCAATATGGGGTTATTCAATTACACATGCAAGCATGAATTCATGTATAAGGGTGGTATGAAAATAAGACTCAGTATGGTGACAGGAATCACAAAATCTGTCCAACTTCTTCCAGTATTTATTCCAGGACAGTTTTTCCTGATTTGATATTCCTGCTTTACTCAGTGTAGAGAAGATGAAATAATAAATAGGAACACACTGCATTCCTATCTAAGAAAAGATTCTAGCTAGGTTTGTGAGTTTCTAAATCCTAGGTTCTGATCCCCATAGAGGATTCCAGTTCACTACCAAAGGGTGAATTTGGCAAATGACTCATGTAGGCAAATCAATTAGAATGAAGTCATACTCAAAATCACTTCTTCTACCTATTGGAATCTTTTGTTTGTTTGTTTTTTGTTCCTGTTTGTGATTAAGGTGTTCAAGATTTATCTATGCTTTAGGGCATAGAATGTGGAGGGTATTAGTTTTTTGAGAAGAATTTTTTGAGAAGAATCATGTAAGAGTTTTTTGAGAAGAATCATGGCCCTTTCCAGACATAAAATTTTACACACCTACAGTGAATTTTCCATTACCTGAGCAAGAATATTGGTGAAACTCCTAAATTTCCAAAGCTTTATCTAATTTGCTACTTGAACAGTTGGTAAGTAAGAGATGTGTACCTTTATTTAATCAATAGCTCAGAAGATATGCACTTGAGGTCCTCATGAGCAAATTCAGCTTTAATTTGACTGTGATAACCTATCTGCTGAAAGCTCAGTAGAGATGCTGTTTTTTTGAGAGGAAACCAGTGTTTATAAAGTGGGTAGGGAGGGTGGCAGCATAGTAAAGCATTTGAAGATCACCTTGGTTTTGCAGATTCTACCCTGATTGCTAAAAATCAGATACGCAAGGTGACTTCATCCCTCCCAACCTTACCCTTTCTCATTCTCGTGGCCTGCCTCTCCAAGCCCACACCAGCCCTAACTTCCCAAGTCAAGAATCAAATCTTCAGAACTACTGTTCTTTCTGTATATACACATATATTTAAAAATTTTATTGAAGTATAGTTGATTTACAATGTTGTGTTAATTTCTGTTGTACAGCAAAGTAATTCAGTTATACATATATATTCTTCTTCATATTCTTTTCCATTCTGGTTTATCACAGGATACTGAACGTAATTCCCTGTGCTATACAGTAGGATCTTGTTGTTTATCCATCCTATATATATACTAGTTTGCATCTGCTAATCCCAAGCTTCCAATTCTTCCCTCTGACAGGAGAGAATCCTATTCCACAGGTTCGTTGGGGCCACAAGAGTCCCCCAAATCATTGAAAATATTGTGATCCCCACTGCCATTAGCTCAAAATTAAAATAATCTTACTAATCTAAATAGAAAATGAAACTGTTCAGAATGACAGAATATACATGTTTATAGAAATTGAAAGAGTATCTTTTCAGATTTTTCTTCTTTTTTCTCTCCCTCTTTCTCCTATGCTCTGCCTGTTGGATTATCAGCACTGATTGGGGCAGAAAACATTTAAGGACCATTGGTCTAAATGATGTTAACTTTCTATTCCTCCAAAGTTCTCTAAATGCTATTACTGACCTAGGTGAGTGCATCTGAAAGTAATATACCTGGACTATATTATCTTATTTTCTGGAAAAATGCCTTCACTGAGTTATGATTTAATTTTATGCCCCCAGCTTTTATAAAAGGTCATTTCTGAAGAATAGTCATTCATCCATTTGGAGAGCCACTCTGTATTTTTTGCAAAAGCTAGTGGAAGATGTTAAACATCACGTAACCCAAAGTCTCTCTTAAAAACATTCATGTGATACATTTTTCCTATTATTTAGTGACAGGGAAATATATTTTTTTTCTTCCAGTTAAGTTTCTATTCTTCTTTTGGGGGAGTATTTAAAACAATATAATCCAAAATGTTCTCCTTCTTATGTGACTTTTTTAAGTGCAAAATTAATTTTATTCTTTATTGTTATAACTAGCTCACCCACCGAAAGGAAAAGTGTTTTTCTGATATCAGGATAAAATATCATTCTGCCTTTCTTTTTTTAAAAAAAAAATATTTATTTTATTTATTTTATCTTTGGCTGATTTGGGTCTTCATTGTTGCCTGCAGGCTTTTTCTAGTTGCGGGGAGCCAGGGCCACTCCTCGTTGCCGTGCACCTCACCGCGGCGGCCTCACTTGTTGCGGAGCTCGGGCTCCAGGAGCACGCGGGCTCAGCAGTCGTGGCGCACAGGCCCAGCTGCTTTGCGGCACGTGGGATCCTCCCAGACCAGGGATCGAACCTGTGTCCCCTGAATTGGCAGGCAGATTCCCAACCACTGCTCCACCTGGGAAGCCCTCATTCTGCCTTTCTTAAACAACGGTTTGTTTTTTATCTAATGGATACTGACTCAATCCATTATGTTTCCCTCTTCACATTACCTGCAGGAAACCTTGAAGACAATTTTGTGCCCCATCTCTAGTAAGTACATAAGGCTTAATGGGGTGCCTTTTGTTTAGTAATGTCTGCTGGATCCGTTTCACTCCTCTTTTCTTTGCCTTTGCTATACTTCCCCTATTAAGTCTACTGTAGTACATCTGACTATACTGTTAATGTCTGTATAAGCCATTTTTAAACTGTCTCCAAATTTTTATTGGTTAAAGGAAAATGAATGAATGATTAAACAACTTTGAACAGCTATAACAGGTTTTTGTTACATTTATCCTTCTTATATTTATTCCTGCAACTTCCATTTTTATTTTCCCATTTTAAAATCATATGATTCCTTTCTGGAAGTAGGCATGATATGATGATATTTTAGAATATTGTGATTAAATAATAATAGCAATAATAGTGGGATTAAAAGTTATCAAGGAGGGAGAGCAACAAGAGTTTGGCTTGGTAAGAAGGCTGAGAGAATGATAAAAGCCCATGGCTCAAGCTAGAGAGAAACTGTGAAAAAAAAAAAAAAAAAAAAAACCACGGAGGACACACAAAGCATGACTAATTTTTATTGATGAGACATTTTCCATTTCTTCCTTCCTCCTGAATTCTCTTTGTCTTAGTTTTTCTCCCCAGATACAATTCCTTTGTTGAAATCTCCACACTTATTTCTTTCTTTAATATCTTCTCAGTGTTAACACTCTAGAATAGGACATACTCAGGTCAAAATCGAGACAATGTAGATAATGCAATAAAACTCCATGAAATCTACACAGCTCAATTTCAATTCCCCTTTGAAATAGGTATCATCTTGGTACAACATTGACTAGGCTACCTAGCCGAACCAAACTCAGTGAATGTGGGCATAAAGCTCATAGCACCTGACTGTGAAGCGGACACATTTCAGCACCAATCTGTGCAAATTAACGTGTTAATGGGAAACTAGGATGGTGCAGGGGAGGAAAAGATACAGCCATGAGGATTTGTGATTGTAGTCAATGAGGTGATTTGGTAGGGTTAAATATTATGTAGATTGTTTGGGTTGCTAATTTATGGCTTCCTTCAGAAATATTGTACTAGCCTTTCTTTTGGCATTTTAGATGTTATCATGTATATCAGTGTTTCTCAACATGGGGTGGGGGAAGGAGAGGGAGTGATGTTCTGCCCCCCAGGAGACCTTTGGCAATGTCTGGAGACTTTCTTTAGTTGTTGCAACTTAAGGAAGTGGTCCTCAAGTGAGTAGAGAGACCAGGGATGCTGCTAAACATCCCACAGTGCCCAGGACAAACTCCACGAAAGGAATTATCAGACGTCAAATGTCCATAGTGCTGAGGTTAAGAAAGCCTGCCCTACGTTAACCCTGTGTTACCACCTACTTCTACCCCAGTCATTTAGTGTTTTATTATACGTCACACTTTGTCCACATGCCTGGCTCAAGGGAGGGCATATCTTGCATAAAACATAGTCTGCCTCCTCGTAGGACTCACAGTGTAATCGGCATAGTACACAAGCAGGAATAAAGTATTAATTAAATAACATATTAAAGTCAGAAGGGGTAAGTACAATTAGAGTGATTTCTAAACAGTACTGTATGAATACAGTATGAATACAGAAAGGAGAGATCGTTCATTCCTCACTTGGCAGAGATAGGGGAAATCTTCAGGAATGAGGTAGCGTTTGAATAAGATCTTGAAGGTTGGGGGGGATATGATCACGTTATATAAGTACGTGATGACACAAAACCTATTTCCTCTCAAAAACATAAACATGCTTAAAATACCAATTTCCGTTCATTTATACTACAATGAGAAAATAACACACATGCACAAAATTTCTTTCCCTATTATTGATTTTTGTTGTTTAGGAGAAAATACGCATGGCGGTATCCTATATTATCCATTACGCTGCCTCGGAATTCTCTACTCTTCGTTGGCCCAAGGGATTTTGCCTGACGATCTTGAACTATATTCAGAAGCAGTTGAAATTCACCTGACCAAAATGTGATTTTGCACTTCTGTGTTAAACCAGAGCAGCCAGGCACTGCATCCCTACTTTTCAATCAGCTGCTGCAGTTCCATCGAGAGAACAGAGTCCACACACAGTTGGCCCGGTTTATGTACAGTTTTCCTGCAAATCTGATCTGGCTGAGAATGCCAAGATTACATTTTCATTTTTATTTGAGGGACCTGAAGAGCCTACATGTTTACCTGCAATGGCAGAATGTGGTAGAAAACATGATCAAGAAATTCTAGGATTCTTGCTGGATAAAAATAGCATGTGCATACTTTGAAAACCAAAGATTCAAATGAAATCGTGAGCCCTGGGTCCTTCACAATGAGACTCATCCAAAGGAGTACACCAGATTAAAAACGGGTGAGAAAGTGAATCAAAAAATCCTTCTTTTGTTGGAGAGCCTTTAATCATTCTAGAATACAAGCTGTTTTTCTGAAAGTATATATTTGAATAATCTCGGAAGCTACTGAAAACATAAGAAAGCACCCTTTTCCACTGAAGCCGAAGTCCTGAAGATCGCCTCCTCTAATCTTAGCATTTATGTGCTTTATAAATATGGACAGACATTAGGAGCTATAACTCAAATATACATTTGTAAAAAAAGAAAATGTTAACCTGTACATATTTAATGATGTCTTATAAGATTGCATGTGTTCCTTGTTTTATAAACCACATTGTTCAATATCTTACAAGCTGCACTTTAATCCCAATAAAATTTTTTTTAAGTGGAAATGACATTAGGACTTTAAGTGGAATAGCAGCCCTGGCTCCCCACGCTGCCGTGTCAGCTGTTTCTAACCTGCAGATACAGATCTGCATTCGAGTGTCACAAGACAGGTCAGAACCAATGTTTGGCTTGCTACCTCAGAAAAGTAATAACTCTTACAACTGCGGGGCTAGATAAATATCTGATGAAAAGAAAAGTCTAAATGAATCTGAGGACGGTTTGTCCACACCAAGATGTAAAACTGTTATTACTCTGGGCTTGAAAAAGACTAGGAGATAAATGTAGGCCCCACAGAAAGCAAGCCGACACAGACCAACGGATTGAGTTTCAAACTGTATAACTTTTCAGTTGTGTGTTTTTTATGTTAAATATGGTTCTGAAGATTAAAGTCTTCATTTTAGGCAAAGAAAGGAAATAATGTTTCCTGTCCCGTTTGCCAAGCTAAGTGAACAACTGTTCTTGCACAATTAGAATTGTTAATTGATTTGAAAACATAGGGCTTTGAAGGTGGAAAACTGCTGACATTATTTCAATGGGGAAATGCACTCCTGAGAGAGAGCGCACTGCAGTACAATTTCTCTCCTTGTTTTGTTGAATATACATCTATAAAAACACTGTGAATCATGCAGTAAAAACTGCTCTGCTGATATCATAAATCTCTGATAATAAAAATTTCATTGTTGAAACAATAAAATAGACTTTTATTATAACACAGAGTATCCACCTAAACATTGTCCTTTTAGCTTCTTCGAGTTAAATGTATGCACAGTTTTACAGTCTATAAACAGATCTGGAATAAAAGTTAATAAATGTCAAAATTTGCATTTCAAAAAATTCTTGCTGCATTTTAGGGAAGATCAATCTATGAACCTTTCAACATTATGTCAAATGAAATGCTAATTGTACCTTTAGGAATTTCAGAGACAGTGACAAGAAACTAAATGCTCTGTTCCTTTGCATCAGCAAGTCGAGGATAATTGTATATCTACTCTTCTGAACTTCTAAGAAAAAAAACTCAGAAAAAAAGGGTTTTCTATTCTTTAACTCAGGAGGGTAAACTCTTCCAGCCACCCTCCATCAATCTACCTTCAAATAAAGTGTGTTAACATGTTGACAGTGGACAAATCACACAGTGCTGCATTTATTCATTTTATAATAGGTTTGTCAAATGAGCTTCAGTTAAAGAGATTTAAGAGTAAGAAAAATTTTCCGCCAGAAATAACCGACTTCTTCCATTCAAAGTGATGTAAGGTTTAAAGGTGTACTTCTTAACAGCCTAATCTTTATTAAAACGCACCCTCTTTGAAGGCTAAGTCACAAAAATAAATACCAGAAGCCCAAAAAGTGCTTTTATTTTCCCTACCCTGAAGATAAAGCACTAATACATCCCTTCCCTATTCTATAATAAATCTTAGCACTGTATCTCTAAGAGATACAAATTATCCTCTAGACTGTCTTACAAGTGTGAGTGTAGATGGAACCAATGAGCAATGTTATCTAGAAAATAGCACTTTGTGTAAGGTTTGTACCATTTTTTTGAACATTATCCTATTTGTGGCATTGCCTTCATTTCAGGGGCAGGCTGCTGAAATATTTGGTGGACCGACAGAGCAGTGAAAAACGAAGTTCCCTGAAACTGCAAAGCAGCATTTGGCCACCTATCATGGTTTTAAAAGTGAAATAGCCATTTCCTCCTTCTTCAAATCCCATTATAGTTAGTGTTGAGTCAAAAGCAGTGGTGGTTCCCTGCCCCATTTCTGAATCTTTCCATTGTCTATTGATATGTATTAGGAATACTGGGCGAAATCACTTCAAACATTTAAAAGACTTCATTTACAAAGTATATTACACGGGGCCATTTCCAGGCTCACGTTGGACAGGCAATTTGTAATCCTGCTGCTTGTATGAAAGAAAAACACCCGAGCCTTCTCACGCAACGGTCACAGGTGATGGAAGAAATTCTCTGTTTTAGAAAATTCAGATGGAAAGAATACATATTTCTCACTCTCCTAAAGAACACTAAACTACTTTATTTTGTACAAACTCTGAGTTGACTAAAAGCAATTTTATGTTATGTCTTAATTTTCCTCCACAGATTTTTCAGTTAATTCCTGAATCTATTTTATTTCTGATCCTTTTCATTCTTAATAAAATTTTGAATTCTTGGCACGTCAACAAAAATAAAAATATGCTTAATGAAAATATGTAAATAAATTTGCAGGGGCATTAATAAACATTATCACAAAGCAGCAGCTTCGACTTACTTCAGATGTCGATAATTTCTATGTAGTGAGCAACTCCTTGTGATGGCCCATTCTGAGCATCCTTTTGTGCACGTGACACACGTCTGGATACAGATTCTATTTAATTCCTGGGTTTAAAACAGTACACCTTTAGTGGTAATGTAACAATAGGGGATAAAATAGCAAGCATATTTTTTTAAAAAAGCTTAATAGTCAAGCAATTATATTCCAATAAAGATGTTTTAAAAAAAAGAGTGATTCTGAGGCATACATATTATGAACAATTGGTCCAGTTGTAAGAAAACAGTAACATAATATTTTGTAGGTCATGATGTTTTACAGAAAATTTTCAACTTTCTTTAATATGTACAATTCCCAAAATAAATGCAGAAGCGGCAGCTATTCTGAGAACCCTTCGAGCAAATTTCTCAAGACAGCTTTGTTATTAATCATCCTAATTTTGCTCCCATTGTGTTACAAAGGGGAAAAACAGTTGTACAATGGACAAGTATACTACTAAACAAAATGCTCATCTTTTTCTTGAGTCAAAACGGAAGGCTAATAAAGACAATTTAAAATAAAAGGGCCCATTACTCCTCAGTTTTATATGAGCTTACATGCTTTCATTGTGCAGAGTGTGTTATTAATTTCACATGCCAGATTCATAGGTTTCTGCAATATCAGGTTTGATGTATTCATTATCGGCACTCAGTACATTAATTCACGCTGAAGTCCGGTAAATCAAAATTATACCATCTGGCTTCCTGTTCTTAATGATGAATTTGATGTAGGGGTGATTAAGATTGTTAGGCTTTTGAATTTTAATGTAAAAATTAGGGGATTAAAAAGGCATTTAGAAATGACCAATAGTTAGAATAAACTTACTGACAGGATCTAATTTGTGTACCTGCTAGTAAAGCTCCATTTTAATTAGCAGCCACAGTCTTTCAGCACAAGCTCAAAGAGACAGAAGTTTAGTGATTAAGAAGATGAAGCTGTTAAATTGATAAATTGACCTTGAAATACTTGTAACTGTGGAGGACGGCCCAGTAACTCAGATTGTTAGTGTGTTGCACTGCCACACTGGGAACTGAGTCCAAGAGTGACCCCAGACACAAAATCTGGGTTTTTCTTTTTTTTTTTTTTTTTGGTTGGGGGAGGGACGGGCGGATCACGTTCCTCATCTTGGGGCTGGAGGGCCGGGGAGCAGAGGTAAATAAATACAAGAACCCGCAGACCTGTGGGCTGGCACTATAATAATAGGAAGGTGAAGATTCCATCACTCAGAACTCCTTGACAAGTGACGTGTGAATACTATGTCTAAGCTTGAAAGCATCGTATTGGCTTTCTTGGCTTCCTGCAACAATGATGCTGTACACATACAGTAAGATTGGGGAGGAATATACTTAAGCAATGCATTAACTCAGGAAATCTAGGACACAGCCACCAAGACTCTCCCTTTTGCATCTTTTTCAGAAGAAATATAGAAATGGAAGAATTCTAAATATCTGCAACCCAGAGCATGTACATAACACACAGCCATTGCACTCAAACTTGACATGAGAGTTCTTTTAATTGAAAGACCAATCTGACATGGAGGTTCCTTTGACAGTTAAAATTACCTCTGATCTTAACAGAAGCATTTGAAATGTTACACTGAACTCATTACACCTTTTCTGCATAAAGAAGTTTAATAGTTAAAACAAGTTAAGAAGGGATAGTCTTAATTTAAATTATTATTAGAATAATATAAAGAAACATCCTCATTTTTCTCTAAGACATCAAGCTAAAAGTGCAATAGCTATACAATAGAAAAGTAAGGTTGAAAATAAAAAGTATTTCCTGAGAAGAAAAAAAATGTACTACCTTGTGCAGTCTGGTAAAATGTGATGCTTTAGTTCCTGTGAAATTAATAAATGTGGTCATTAACGCACTAAAATAAAATACAGTCAGAATGACTTACATCAGAAAACAAGTACATCTGTATATATCAACAATTTGAAGGATTCTAATTCCTGGCAAGTCAAGGAATATTTTAAATCTTGTATTTTAGAGGAAATCGAATCTTGACTAACCACTGCAATTTATGTCATTTTAAATAAGATATATTTGAATAAGTATATTTTTCATGCCCTAAAAAGACTGATGTCTTCTTTTATAAGCTCATCCTGTGACACACTTGAGTAGGTAGGTATATTGATTTTTCTTTTCTTTTTCTGATGGCAATGAAGTGTAAATGGAAAATATCAGACTTGGCAATCACTTAAACCATGTGAAAATTTCAGAGTGAAGGCTATTAGAGTCACTTTGTGATCTCCCCAGATGACCAGAGGGCGGGGAGGAAAAAAAAAAATTTCTACATTTCTTCAGATCTTTGTATGACAGCTAAGGAGAATAACATTCTTTCTAATACGCCAGTTTTCATCTCTAGTTGAGAATAACCTCAATGCTTTCTTATGTCACTGGCTGAGAGAAGATGAAAGACCCAGCCTTGTGTAAATGGCTTTGTCTAACCATCAGTCTTTAGCTCTGCATGGCAGCTGTACTATTGACATTAGCTTGTGCACTGGGTGAAATTGAAGTGAGTTAAATGTGACCTTGGCTTAGTTGTTGAAGTAGAAATGAACTCTACTGGGAGTGAAAAAAAATAAGACCAGTTTCTCTAACTTCATTTTTTCTTTAATGAGTTTAACAGCACTCTTAGGATTTGATACATTTTATAAAAACGCTTTTATTTCCTTTTCTATTATACACGGAGTAATCAGCATTTAGTAAGGTTAGCTTGCCCTTTTGTTATGAAATCTTTGTTTCAGGTACTTATGTGCCATATTCTGAAAAAGAAAGACACATTTTCCCCTTTTTCCCTCCTTATTGATCATAACCCTTAAATAGAGACAGAAGATTTTCATGCATATGTGTTCATGGACTTGAATAACAAATACTGGACCACTGAAACAGTCTTAAATGCCCAGTGCTTTTGATTACATTGCATTGGGCACGAGGTTACATGTGTGTCCATGGAATAACCTGTTGGAAAGTCATGTGCAGGGAACAAGTGAGACCTGCCGGAAGACTGGAAGTGCTGGAACACTTCTAAGACTGCAACTTCCTTGTTTTTAGACCCAACATATATAAGGTAACATTTGTGTCAAAAGTACGTAGGATTAATTATACATTTTAGGTGGAGACAATTCAGAAAGTCTTTGAAGTTTCATCTCTATTTTGAACATTCCTAACTCGTATATACACAGATACATTAATTACATGTTTCTATGTATATATGAGTTCATATGTGTGTATATGTGTGTGCATAAGTAAATGTGAAACATGTATGTAACTGAGCAGGACCCTATGGGGCTTTCCCAGGATAGACACCACCCTGTCATGTCCTCCATCTGTCTCTTGTCTGTAGAAAAACTTTAGCTTCTGGGCCTTCCCCAACTTCCAAAGAATAAATTCAATCAGAGAAGTGAGAAAATACAGAAAGAAAGGAAAACTGTCAAACAAGATAAAATAATAATAGTTGATCCATTAAACAAAGTCAAGGACATTTAGTTCCTCCTCAAGGGCTAGAGATAATATTCTGAGCCACGTCCTTTGAGCTGTTTTACAGATGCTAAAACTCCCACCAGGTGGAAGAAGTTATCTGTACGCTGCCCACAAGCATGTAGACCCCAGACCAGTTGGAACCAGAAGGTTGATGATGTTGACTCTTGATTACCTTACCACCAGCCAATCAGAAGAATGTCCACGAGCTGATCACACACTCCACAACAGCCCTCCCTCAACCTGTCTTTAAAAACCTTTCCCTGAAACTCATCGGGGAGTTCAGGTCTTTTAAGCACTAGCTGCATGGAGCCCTTGCTTGGCAGCTTGCAATAAAAGCTGCACGATCCTTCACCACAGCCCAGTGTTAGTAGATTGGCTTTGCTGTGCATAGGCGGATCCAAGTTTGGTTCGGTAACATGTATACATATGCACACTATTTTAGCTAATAATAATGACACATGAGCAACAAATCAGATACTTCAAGTTCAGTTTCTGTCACCAAATTTATCAAAGAAGCTCATCATGGGAATATTTTAATTAGCTTATCTAATCCAACTTGAGCAAACACAATCTAAACTCCTGATACTTTGCAGTTCATAGTTCACCAATAATGCATTTCTAATACTACCCTAAAGTGGCATTGCTATTGGGTGCTAATGGAACCTGCACTTTTGGCTTCTTTCTGTAATCATCTTTATACTAGTTTAATGCTCAGGATTTTTTCTTCTCCCTGTTTGTTTTGGGTGAAATAATGGCTTGCCCACAATATCCACAGTCTGATCCCCACTATATGTTACCTTATGTGGCAAAAGGGCTTTGCAAATGTGACCAAGAGAAGGATCTTGTAACTAGGTGGATCCAATGTCATTACAAAGGTCCTCATCAGAGAGAAGCAGAAGGGTCAATCAGAGACTGGGATGTGACAGCTGAAGCAGAGGTCAGAGTGATGCAATGCAATGAGCCAAGGAATATGTGAAGCTTCTAGAAGCTGGAAAAGACCTGGGAGGAAATGGATTCTCACCTTGAGCTTTTCCAGGAGGTACAGAGCTCTGCCAACCTATTTTTAGACTTCTGACCTCCAGAATTGTAAAATACTAAATTTGTCTTGCTTTAAACCACTAAGTTTGTGGTAATTCGTTACAATGCCATTAGGAAACGAATGCATTGATGCACATGTATTTCAGTTATCTGTACACAGTGATGCACACTATGACATCATTATCACTCATTTAAGTAATTTTTATCTATTATTATAGTTTTTTTCATCTTTGAACTTTTGTGCTCAGGTAAGTATGTGTAGAATTGGTAGTTATCATGTTGTGAAAGGGCTCAGCAACATGACAGATTTCAAAAAAGGAATCACAGCAGTCTTTAGAAATAGATGGCAAATTGGAAAGCCAGCAGGACACTCCGCATGAATTTAACCGTAAAAAGAAAATGTTATGATCACCTGCAGAAGTCAACATAGTGCAAACAGAGAAGTGGGAAAGGTCTTCACTTGGATAAAGGGTTGTGGGAAGATGCCATGGTGGACAGCTGGCCACGTGCCACTACTTGCAGAGTAGAGAGTCAGAACTGGTTATTGACTTGCCTTTTAGGCAAATCAAAAGGAGGCTGGGGGCTTCCCTGGTGGCGCAGTGGTTGAGAGTCCGCCCGCCGATGCAGGGGACACGGGTTCGTACCCCGCTCCGGGAAGATCCCACATGCCACGGAGCGGCTGGGCCCGTGAGCCATGGCCACTGAGCCTGCGCGTCCGGAGCCTGTGCTCTGCAACGGGAGAGGCCACAACAGTGAGAGGCCCGCGTACCACAAAAAAAAAAGGAAGCTGGGCCAGGAGCTTGGTGGTTGTTTGACACCAGCCTTGTGGCTGCTGACTCATACAAGAGCCATGCTTGGGCAATAAAGTAGTAGAAGCATGGATTTTAAGGCTAGAACTAGAACAAATTGCTGTGCTTCTGTGGGTATTTGCTCAGAGAGTATACAATGAACTTGGAGATAAAGCTTGACTAGGTCAAGAGGGAAGCAGTTTCCCTGGGCTGTGCCAGATCTTTGGAGTGTGTATAATCGGAAGACCTTACTCAGGCTGAATTGGCTGTGCTCTCCCTTGCCTTCGCTGAGGAGTACAGGCTCAGTGAGGTACTTTGGCAGGATGGACTGAGCAAGGGCTTCAGACTTTTAAAGGGGACACACCACACTGGAACTAAAACGCCACGCTCTGGTGGGCATGCATACTTGAATAAGTAAGTAACCTCACCTCTCTGAACCTCAGAGTCTTCTACCAAATGGGGTTAATAATGCCTACTTTGTAGGATTCTTATGGATATTAAAAGACTTAAGGTAAGAACAGTATCTAACACTGGCATGTAGGAGGTTCTCAGTAAATTTGCGTTTCTCTCATTTCTCCCGGGTCTCAGTTAAAGGAGGGCCATGAGCATTTTGAAGCATCAGTGTGGCCTGAGGTTGGCTGTTGTCCACATACCTCTTAGCTTGAGCTTCTCCTGGGCTTTTCAACAGTCTTTATTTGCCTTTCTCCTGCCCTTATCATCATCTTTGTGTATCTAGCATTCTGAAGACCTACTAAAGGTATTCATATCCCCATTCTATTCTCAAATCATTAGGACAGAACCACATTCATCACATTCTTAATTACCCTTCTCCAATTCCTTTTACAAAGGAGAGAAAAGAGATCATATTTATTTGATGTTTGTTTCATGCCAGGTACAGTGTACATATTTTCACACACACGCTAAAATATCATATGTATATGTTACATATGCAATCCATTTAAGTTAAAAAAAATGTAATCTGAACATTTATATAGCATTTAAAATGGTAGATAAATATGTTATACTATTATGTGACCTGACCACATAATGTTTTTGGCATTTTCATATAATCTTATTAGCTGCTCCACAGGCAGAAAAGTTAAAAAAATATAATATGGCCAAATCCTTTCTGAAAACTAATTAGAACAACTTGATTATAAAATGGTTTTAGGAAAGGGAATATATTACTAGAGTGCCAAGATATCAAAGACACAAATTTCAAATAGAACCACATATAACCCACATAATTGTTTCAATATTAGGCTGACATAATTTGGATGTTCATTTATCATGCACATCGTAGGCATGAAAAATTTTTCAACTGCTGTGCAATCTACATATGTTTGCAAGGGGTAACTACAATGATTTTTCAGCTGGCCAGGTGAATCCCATCCCCCAAGAGAATGGGGAGGGGGGTGGGCATACAGGAGTCTTCAAATAACTCAGGGCCTCTTCAAATTGCACCCTCTCCCAACCAGATTTCAATAGAGAAGAAATATTTTTCAAGAGAAGAAATATATGCCCTCCTCCAATTGAGAGGTACTCCAGGAATGTTCAGAGACATTTTTCAAATTGTACCCTACCCCAACAGAAGTGGTTAAATGCCTGCCCTTCTGGTGCTGAGAATAATTTCCCCAACGTGAGTCACTGCTTCTGGTGAAGCGTGTTGGCATCTTGCTGGTGTGCTGGTGGGGAAAGCTGGCTGGAATCACTTTGGTAGCCCAGCATTCTTAAAATCTTAAATTGCCCGCAAAATCATTATAAGAGTTGGGGGAAAAATATGTTCCTTTAACATAGATGTAGTCATATGTAACATAACACCTGCCATTACAGACACATCTATTACAAACATATAAATGTAATTGTAAAAGCACTGAGTAGAGGTTAAACATACACACACACACGGGCATCTAAACGGAGAGTAAAATTCAGTAACATTAGTAATCACAGTGGGCCCTTTCATGCACACTATCTTACGTTAGTTTTATTAGTTTTACTCCACCTTGGCAAGCTAGTATCTTCCTCATTTTTTAGATAAAAAGGATAACTGACTTGCCTAGTTCATACAGCTGTAAGGTGGCAGAGAGACAATACTGCCTCTAGGATTTTGTTTCATTGCTAGGAAGTGCTGGGGAGCTAGACCCCAGTAGAAACCACAGCCATCAGAGTAAGATTTCCTAAGAGGATAAAAAACCACATTATGCGTATGGATGGACGTAGAGATCATCATACTATGTGAAGTAAGTCAGACAGAGAAAAACAAATATCATATGGTATCACTTATATGTGGAATCTAAAAAAAATGATACAAATCAACTTATTTATAAAACAGAAATAGACTCACAGACATAGAAAAGAAACTTATGGTTACCAAAGGGAAAGGGGGGAGGATAAATTAGGAGTTTGGAATTAGCAGATACAAACTACTATATACAAAATAGGTAAACAACAAGGTCCTGTTGTATAGCACAGGGAACTATAGTCAATGTCTTGTATAACGGAAAAGAATATGAAAAAATACATATACATGTATAACTGAATCACTTTGCCATACACCAGAAACTAACACAACATTGTAAATCAACTATACTTCAATTTAAAAAATGCCACCCTATGTGGACACCTGTGTCAATCTAGCAAGAGATGAATGAAGCAGGATAAGGGGTTAACAGGAGAAAAGACAAACTAGAAAGAATATAATATGAAAATCTCGGCGTGCTGAATCAGGAAACACTCCAGCTCTGGAGTGACTGCTGGGTTTAAAACCCAACCCTGGGGAGAAGGCGGAAGATGGCGGAAGAGTAAGACGCGGAGATCACCTTCCTCCCCACAGATACACCAGAAATACATCTACACGTGGAACAGCTCCTACAGAACACCTACTGAAGGCTGGCAGAAGACCTCAGACCTCCCAAAAGGCAAGAAACTCCCCACATACCTGGGTAGAGCAAAAGAAAAAAAGAAAAAACAGACACAAAAGAATAGGGACGGCACCTGCACCAGTGGGAGGGAGCTGTGAAGGAGGAAAAGTTTCCACACACTAGGAAGCCCCTTCGCGGGCGGAGACTGCGGAAGGCGGAGGGGGGAGCTTCGAAGCCGCGGAGGAGTGCACAGCAACGGGTGCGGAGGGCAAAGCGGGGAGATTCCCGCACAGAGGATCGGTGCCGACCGGCACTCACCAGGCCGAGAGGCTTGTCTGCTCACCCGCCCGGGCGGGCGGGGCTGCGAGCTGAGGCTCTGAGGCTCGGGTTTCGGTTTAGGACGGAGCGCAGGGAGAGGACTGGGGTTGGCGGCTTGAACATAGCCTGAAGGGGTTAGTGCACCACAGCTAGCCGGGAGGGAGTCCGGGGAAAAGTCTGCACCTGCCGAAGAGGCAAGAGACTTTTCCTTCCCTCTTTGTTTCCTGGGGTGTGAGGAGAGGGGTTTAAGAACGCTGCTTAAAGGAACTCCAGAGACGGGCGCGAGCCACGGCTAAAAGCGCGAACCCCAGAGACGGGCGCGAGCCGCGGCTGAAAGCGCGGACCCCAGAGGCGGGCGGGAGACGTTAAGGCTGCTGCTGCCGCCACCAAGGGGCCTGTGTGTGAGCACAGGTCACTCTCCACACCCCTCTTCCGCGGAGCCTGTGCAGCCCGCCACTGCCAGGTTCCCGGGATCCAGGGACAACTTCCCCGGGAGAACGCACAGCGCGCCTCAGGCTGGTGCAAAGTCACGCCGGCCTCTGCCGCCGCAGGCCCGCCCCGCACTCCGTGCCCCTCCCTCCCCGCAGGCCTGAGTGCGCCCCTGAATCAGCGGCTCTTTTAACCCCGTCCTGTCTGAGCAAAAAACAGACGCCCTCCAGCGACCTACACGCAGAGGCAGGGCCAAATCCAAAGCTGAGCCCCTGTGAGCTGTGAGAACAAAGAAGAGAAAGGGAAATCTCTCCCAGCAGCCTCAGAAGCAGCGGATTAAAGCTCCACAATCAACTTGATATACCCTGCATCTGTGGAATACCTGAATAGACAACCAATCATCCCAAACTAAGGAAGTGGACTTTAGGAGCAAAATCTATGATTTTTTCCCTTTTCCTCTTTTTGTGAATGTGTACGTGTATGCTTCTGTGTGAGATCTTGTCTGTATAGTCTTGCTTCCACCATTTGTCCTAGGGTTCTATCCGTCCATGTTTTTTTTTTTTTTTTAATTTTTTTTCTTAATAATTAATTTTAATAACGTTATTATACTTTACCTTTGTTCTTTCTTTCTTTCTTTCTTTCCTTCCTTCCTTCCCTCCTTTAGACAACGAATCATCCCAAATTGAGGAGGTGGTCTCTGACAGCAAGATTTATGATTTTTCCCCATTTACCTCTTTTAGTGAGGGTGTATGTGTATGCTTCTGTGTAAGATTTTGTCAGTATAGCTTTGCTTCCAACATTTGTCCTAAGGTTCTATCCGTCCCTTTTTTTTTTTTAAATAAGAATTTTTTAATTCAATAACTTTATTATACTTTATTTTATTTTTACTGTATCTTCTTTCTTTCTGTCTTTTTCCCTTCTTTCCCTCCTTCCTTCCTCCCTCCCTCCCTCCCTCCCTCCTTTCTTTCCTTCTTGCCTTCTTTCCTCCTTTGCTTCTTTCTTTCTTTCTTCCTTCCTTCCTACCCTCCTTTCCTTCTTTCTTTCCTCATACTTCTACTAATTCCCTCTACTTTTTCTCCCTTTTATCCTGAGCTGTGTGGATGAAAAGCTCTTGGTGCTCCAGCCAGGAGGCAGGGCTGTGCCTCTGAGGTGGGAGAGCCAACTTCGGGACACTGGTCAACAAGAGACCTCCCAGCTCCACATAATATCAAACGGCGAAAATCTCCCAGAGACCTCCATCTTAACACCAGCACCCAGCTTCACTCAACGACCAGCAAGCCACAGTGCTGGAAAACCTATGCCAAACAACTAGCAAAACAGGAACACAACCCCACCCATTGGCAGAGAGGCTGCCTAAAATCATAATAAGGCCACAGACACCCCAAAACACACCACCAGACGTGAACCTGCCCACTAGAGAGACAAGATCCAGCCTCATCCACCAGAACACAGGCACTAGTCCCCTCCACCAGGAAGCCTACACAACCCACTGAACCAACCTTAGCCACTGGAGACAGACATCAAAAACAGGAGGAACTACGAACCTGCAGCCTGCAAAAAGGAGACCCCAAACACAGTAAGATAACCAAAATGAGAAGACAGAAAAACACACAGCAGATAAAGGAGCAAGATAAAAATGCAGCAGACCTAACAAATGAAGAGGAAATAGGCAGTCTACCTGAAAAAGAATTCAGAATAATGATAGTGAGGTTGATCCGAAATCTTGGAGATAGAATGGACAATAGAGTGGACAAAATGCAAGAATCAGTTAACAAGGACCTAGAAGAACTAAAGATGAAACAAGCAACGATGAACAACACAATAAATGAAATTAAAAGTACTCTAGATGGGATCAATAGCAGAATAACTGAGGCAGAAGAACGGATAAGTGACCTGGAAGATAAAATAGTGGAAATAACTACTGCAGAGCAGAATAAAGAAAAAAGAATGAAAAGAACTGAGGACAGTCTCAGAGACCTCTGGGACAACATTAAACGCACCAACATTCGAATTATAGGGGTTCCAGAAGAAGAAGAGAAAAAGAAAGGGACTGAGAAAATATTTGAAGAGATTATAGTTGAAAACTTCCCTAATATGGGAAAGGAAATAGTTAATCAAGTCCAGGAAGCACAGAGAGTCCCATACAGGATAAATCCAAGGAGAAATATGCCAAGACACATATTAATCAAACTGTCAAAAATTAAATACAAAGAAAGCATATTAAAAGCAGCAAGGGAAAAACAACAAATAACACATAAGGGAATCCCCATAAGGTTAACAGCTGATCTCTCAGCAGAAACCCTACAAGCCAGAAGGGAGTGGCAGGACATACTGAAAGTGATGAAGGAGAAAAACCTGCAGCCAAGATTACTCTACCCAGCAAGGATCTCATTCAGATTTGATGGAGAAATTAAAACCTTTTCAGACAAACAAAAGCTGAGAGAGTTCAGCACCACCAAACCAGCTTTACAACAAATGCTAAAGGATCTTCTCTAGGCAAGAAACACAAGAGAAGGAAAAGACCTATAATAACGAACCCAAAACAATTTAGAAAATGGGAATAGGAACATACATATCGATAATTACCTTAAATGTAAATGGACTAAATGCTCCCACCAAAAGACACAGATTAGCTGAATGGATACAAAAACAAGACCCTTATATATGCTGTCTACAAGAGACCCACTTCAGACCTAGAGACACATACAGACTGAAAGTAAGGGGATGGAAAAAGATATTCCATGCAAATGGAAACCAAAAGAAAGCTGGAGTAGCAATTCTCATATCAGACAAAATAGACTTTAAAATAAGGACTATTAAAAGAGACAAAGAAGGACACTACATAATGATCAAGGGATCGATCCAAGAAGAAGATATAACAATTGTAAATATTTATGCACCCAATATAGGAGCACCTCAATACATAAGGCAAATACTAACAGCCATGAAAGGGGAAATCTACAGTAACACATTCACAGTAGGGGAATTTAACACCCCACTTTCACCCATGGACAGATCATCCAAAATGAAAATAAATAAGGAAACACAAGCTTTAAATGATACATTAAACAAGATGGACTTAATTTATATTTATAGGACACTCCATCCAAAAACAACAGAATACACATTTTTCTCAAGTGCTCATGGAACATTCTCCAGGATAGATCATATCTTAGGTCACAAATCAAGCCTTGGTAAATTTAAGAAAATTGAAATTGTATCAAGTATCTTTTCTGACCACAACGCCATGAGACTAGATATCAATTACAGGAAAAGATCTGTAAAAAATACAAACACATGGAGGCTAAACAATACACTACTTAATAATGAAGTGATCACTGAAGAAATCAAAGAGGAAATCAAAAAATACCTAGAAACAAATGACAATGGAGACACAACGACCCAAAACCTGTGGGATGCAGCAAAAGCAGTTCTAAGGGGGAAGTTTATAGCAATACAAGCCCACCTTAAGAAGCAGGAAACATCTCGAATAAACAACCTAACCTTGCACCTCAAGCAATTAGAGAAAGAAGAACAAAAAAACCCCAAAGCTAGCAGAAGGAAAGAAATCATAAAAATCAGATCAGAAATAAATGAAAAAGAAATGAAGGAAACAATAGCAAAGATCAATAAAACTAAAAGCTGGTTCTTTGAGAAGATAAACAAAATAGATAAACCACTAGCCAGACTGATCAAGAAAAAAAGGGAGAAGACTCAAATCAATAGAATTAGAAATGAAAAAGGAGAGGTAACAACTGACACTGCAGAAATAAAAGAGATCATGAGAGATTACTACAAGCAACTCTATGCCAATAAAATGGACAATCTGGAAGAAATGGACAAATTCTTAGAAACGCACAACCTGCCAAGATGAATCAGGAAGAAATAGAAAATATGAACAGACCCATCACAAGCACTGAAATTGAAACTGTGATTAAAAATCTTCCAACAAACAAAAGCCCAGGACCAGATGGCTTCACAGGCGAATTCTATCAAACATTTAGAGAAGCGCTAACACCTATCCTTATCAAACTCTTCCAAAATATAGCAGAGGGAGGAACACTCCCAAACTCCTTCTACGAGGCCACCATCACCTTGATACCAAAACCAGACAAGGATGTCACAAAGAAAGAAAACTACAGGCCAATATCACTGATGAACATAGATGCAAAAATCCTCAACAAAATACTAGCAAACAGAATCCAACAGCACATTAAAAGGATCATACACCATGATCAAGTGGGGTTTATTCCAGGAATGCAAGGATTCTTCAATATACGCAAATCTGTCAATATGATAAACCATATTAACAAACTGAAGGAGAAAAACTATATGATCATCTCAATAGATGCAGAGAAAGCTTTTGACAAAATTCAACACCCATTTATGATAAAAACCCTGCAGAGAGTAGGCATAGAGGGAACTTTCCTCAACATAATAAAGGCCATATATGACAAGCCCACAGCAAACATCATCCTCAATGGTGAAAAACTGAAAGCATTTCCACTAAGATCAGGAACAAGACAAGGTTGCCCACTCTCACCACTCTTATTCAACATAGTTTTGGAAGTTTTAGCCACAGCTATCAGAGAAGAAAAGGAAATAAAAGGAATCCAAATCGGAAAAGAAGAAGTAAAGCTGTCACTGTTTGCAGATGACATGATCCTATACATAGAGAACCCTAAAGATGCTACCAGAAAACTACTAGAGCTAATCAATGAATTTGGTAAAGTGGCAGGATACAAAATTAATGCACAGAAATCTCTGGCATTCCTATATACTAATGATGAAAAATCTGAAAGTGAAATCAAGAAAACACTCCCATTTACTATTGCAACAAAAAGAATAAAATATCTAGGAATAAACCTACCTAAGGAGACAAAAGACCTGTATGCAGAAAATTATAAGACACTGATGAAAGAAATTAGAGATGATACAAATAGATGGAGAGATATAACATGTTCTTGGATTGGAAGAATCAACATTGTGAAAATGACTCTACTACCCAAAGCAATCTATAGATTCAATGCAATCCCTATCAAACTACCACTGGCATTTTTCACAGAACTAGAACAAAAAATTTTGCAATTTATATGGAAACACAAAAGACCCCGAATAGCCAAAGCAATCTTGAGAACAAAAGAAGGAACTGGAGGAATCAGGCTCCCTGACTTCAGACTATACTACAAAGCTACAGTTATCAAGACAGTATGGTACTGGCACAAAAACAGAAAGATAGATCAATGGAACAGGATAGAAAGCCCAGAGATAAACCCATGCACATATGGACACCTTATCTTTGATAAAGGTGGCAGTAATGTACAGTGGAGAAAGGACAGCCTCTTCAATAAGTGGTTCTGGGAAAACTGGACAGGTACATGTAAAAGTATGAGATTAGATCACTCCCTAACACCATACACAAAAATAAGCTCAAAATGGATTAAAGACCTAAATGTAAGGCCAGAAACTATCAAACTCTTAGAGGAAAACATAGGCAGAACACTCTATGACATAAATAACAGCAAGATCCTTTTTGACCCACCTCCTAGAGTAATGGAAATAAAAACAAAAATAAACAAATGGGACCTAATGAAACTTCAAAGCTTTTGCACAGCAAAGGAAACCATAAACAAGACCAAAAGTCAACCCTCAGAATGGGAGAAAATATTTGCAAATGAAGCAACCGACAAAGGATTAATCTCCAAAATTTACAAGCAGCTCATGCAGCTCAATATCAAGAAAACAAACAACCCAATCCAAAAATGGGCAGAAGACCTAAATAGACATTTCTCCAAAGAAGATATACAGACTGCCAACAAACACATGAAAGAATGCTCAACATCATTAATCATTAGAGAAATGCAAATCAAAACTACAATGAGATATCATCTCACACCAGTCAGAATGGCCATCATCAAAAAATCTAGAAACAATAAATGCTGGAGAGGGTGTGGAGAAAAGGGAACACTCTTGCACTGCTGGTGGGAATGTGAATTGGTTCAGCCACTATGGAGAACAATATGGAGGTTCCTTAAAAAACTACAAATAGAACTACCATATGACCCAGCAATCCCACTACTGGGCATATACCCTGAGAAAACCGAAATTCAAAAAGAGTCATGTACCAAAATGTTCATTGCAGCTCTATTTACAGTAGCCCGGAGATGGAAACAACCTAAGCGTCCATCATCGGATGAATGGATAAAGAAGATGTGGCACATATATACAATGGAATATTCCTCAGCCATAAAAAGAAATGAAATTGAGCTATTTGTAATGAGGTGGATAGACCTAGAGTCTGCCATACAGAGTGAAGTAAGTCAGAAAGAAAAAGACAAATACCGTATGCTAACACATATATATGGAATTTAAGGGAAAAAAATGTCATGAAGAACCTAGGGGTAAGGCAGGAATAAAGACGCAGACCTCCTAGAGAACGGACTTGAGGTTATGGGGAGGGGGAAGGGTGAGCTGTGACAGGGCGAGAGAGAGTCATGGACATATACACACTAACAAACGTAGTAAGGTAGATAGCTAGTGGGAAGCAGCTGCATGGCACAGGGATATTGGCTCGGTGCTTTGTGACAGCCTGGAGGGGTGGGATAGGGAGGGTGGGAGGGAGGGAGACGCAAGAGGGACGAGATATGGGAACATATGTATATGTATAACTGATTCACTTTGTTATAAAGCAGAAACTAACACACCATTGTAAAGCAATTGTACCCCAATAAAGATGTTAAAAAAAAAAAAACCCAACCCTTTGGCAACCTTGGTTAACTCATACTCTCTAGGACTTCCCTGTTGTGTACAGAACTAGGATAATAAAGCACCCACATCAGAGAACCAAGGACTTTGGTGTCTGGAACAGACTAAGCACTTAATAAATAATATTTCTTGTCACTGTCACATCAGCAGGGAGCAGACTGACCTGTGTCTCGTGCACAGACAGGCCTCCAGTCCCTTGAGTAAAGATGGGTGGGTAGCATTTTGGGACAAGGTCTAGGAATAAGTCAAAGACTCAATTACTCAAACAGGCTGTGACGAGTTTGACTTGATGCTGAGTCAGTTGAAGAACAAAATTCAGGCTGCATTCCTGTGAAGGTAAGTGTTCCCATGACCCGGGGGTGAACCTTACCTGTTTAGAGGGTCAAATAGTCCCAAATGGGGGCAGAAACTGCAAAAGTGCAGGGTTTGGAAGGGGGAGGTTAGGTCATCAAAAGTATAAAGCTCTGGGATATTTCTCTCAAAGGATTTTGGAAAATAAGCTAACTGAAAATTTTACTATCCTATATAATTGGACCAAATCTCAGTCCTTTTTAGTGTCAGAGAAACAGTACTGTGTTTCTTCTCTGGGCCATATTTTCCAAGTAAATAAAAATGGGTACTTGTGGCAAAAAACAACACTTCTATTCAACCTAGGTGAATCATCCTGCCATCTGGGTGGTGGTGTTTACAGCAAAGGCACTGTCACCCTCAGGGTCTGCACTGAACAGGAGCTCTCACTGGCACATGGTGGGGGGGGGCGCATGGAGGGCATATGAGGAGAGTAGGTCATGGGGTTCTCTAGACATGCAGGCACTGTGTCAATAACCATAGCCTTCTCCCTGCATGTTTGTCTCATTGGTTCTAAGCTATTTTTATCTTTCCATATTTATTCAGGTTTCTCATGCTCTGTATCACGTTATTTGTGTTTGTGCCTATCTTCTCCCACTGGAGTATAGCATCACGAGCACGGGGGCTTTGTTGTTCTGTTCATTTATGCTAACTTCCAGTAGGAGAATGCCTGGCATGGACCAGGGTCTCGGTAAATGAGTGTGGCCAGGCTGATTGGCCAAATGGTTGAATCGTAACTGCCGCTGTGAGGATGGCTTTTGCCCAGAGTTTTGCTCTGACCTCTTTTTAAAAAAATTTTTTGAATTAATTTTAGCTTACATAAAAGTTGTAAAAGTAGTACAAAGGCAAATATGATATCACTTATATGTGGAATCTAAAAAAAGTGATGTAAATGAATTATTTACAGAACAGAAGTAGACTCACAGACATAGAAAAGAAAATTATGGTTACCAAAGAGAATAATGGGGTGGGGGAGATAAATTAGGAGTTTGGGATTAAAACATATACACACTATTATAAATAAAATATGTAAACAACAAGGGCCTACTGCATAGCACAAGGAGCTATACTCAATGTCTTTAATAACCTATAATGGAAAACGATCTTTATAGCTGAGTCACTTTACTGTACACTTGAAACTAACACAACATTGTAAGTTAACTATACTTCAATAAAAAAGAAAAAAATTAACAAAAATAAAATATCATCTGATTAAAAAAATAGTACAAAGAATTACTGCAGATCCTTCACCCATATTCCCCAAACATTAACATTTACCTTGTTTGCCTTGATCATTCTCTGTATGTGTGTGTATGTCTGTCTTTCTGTTTCTGTTTCTCCTGTGTACACACATACACACACAAACTGGCACATATACATGCACATATGTATTAGTTTTAGAAACACTTTAAATTGCAGACATAATGCCCCTTAGGCCTAAATATTTTAGTGTGTATTTCCTAAAATCAAGAATATAACCGCAGGACAATTATCAAAATCATGACTTCTAATTTATCAACATTATTCAAATGTCACCAGTTGTCCTGCTAATGAACTATGCATTTACTTTTTCATTTCCCAGGCCCAGGATCAAATGCAAGATCATATATTACATATAGTTGTCATGCTTCTTTAGTGTCTTTTGATCTGGAACAGTCTATCAGAAATTCTTTATCATTCTTAAAGTATGCTGTTATTTTGTAGAGTGTCCCTCTATTTGAGTTTTTCTGATGTATAGTCATGATTGGACTCAGATTATGCATTTTTGGCAAGAATATCTTATAAGCAAAACTGTGTCCTGCTCATCTCATTATACAATAGGGCACATTATGTTTTTTTGTTTTCTTGCTTGTGATGTTAATACTGATTCCTTGATTAAAGTGGTATTTACCAGGCTTCATCACTAAATTTTTCCTCTTTGTTTCTTTGTAATGAGTAAGTAGCTTGAGGGGAGATACTCTGGGATTCTCTAAATATCCTGTTTCTCATAATATTCTCACTCATTTTTTGGTGGATTCTATGTATGTCCATCCTCTGTGAAAGTATTAACAGAGAGATGGTTTCTAGATACCTGGATTTAGTGATCTAAGAATCAATTGTCCCTTGACTCACCATTCACGTAAACTTAGTTCAACTTGCCCTCTCACCTTGCCCACCCTCTTTATGTAATGGGTGAAAAAACTAAATAAAGTACAGTTTAGAATAAAATTACATGTACAAGGGTGAAATTTTTCCAGAATATTATTCATAAAAAAAGAATAATATCCATGAAACCAGATAATTGAGTCTAACAGATATAAAAAATTTTGTTTGGACAAAAAAATATTGCTTTTATTCCTGAGTAATTAAATACAATTCTACATTTGAGTAATGATTTTGGAGACAAAGGTGTAGAAGAGAGGTGAATCAATCAAAAAGTTTTAAGGTAGATTTTCAAACATTCCTTTTTCTTACTGTTGCCCTGATAGAGCAGGCTAAGAAGGAAACTGTCATTTTCACAACTATTTTGGCATAAGAGAAAACACAGGCCCGTGGGCTGTTTGATGGGAGACCATTTACTAGTCAAATATTGAAAGATGTGAAAAAAATCACTGTTGCAAGTAAAAACCTAGAGTTCTCAGAGTAGCACTTGCATAGAAGCAATCTAATCACATATATTTATTCATTCTTGATTTAAAAAGAAATAAAAATTATATTCAAGTTACCCATTATTAGCCAAATACTGAGCTGTAAATATGGCTAAAATTAAAGTTTGCAGTTCACCGATTTGAATTCCCTCCCTTCAGCTCTTTACGTAGCTGTTTTCCTCTTATCATCCTGGCTCTGTAACTTACCATAGGTGGGCAAGATATTTCTCTGTGCCTTGGTTTTTTCATAATTAAAATGGGGGTGTTAGTAATAGTATCTACCTGGTGAGGCTGGGGTGAGGAATTAATGAGTTCATATATATAATGTTCTTAGAACAGTGCCCAGAGCAGGGTAAATGCTATGTACAGTTTAGCCAGAATAATTATTATTTAAGTTAGTGTGACAGGGTCTCTAAGACCACCCCTAGATTCACTCTCACTAGAAGCACTCCCAAACTCAGTGAAAAGTCAGAACCACGGGTTTCGATTTATTCCAGGATACAAAGCAAATCAGCAAAGGGAAAAGGAACTTTGGGTAAGGCCCAGAGGAAGCCAGACACAAGCTTCCAAGAGTGCACTTCCAGCAGAGTGGCATAGGACACACTGAAATGTCCCAGTGATGAGTTGTGATAACCCATGTGAAGGGTTGGCTATCATGGAAGCTAAGTAGAAAATCTGTGCCCAGGGTTTTCACTGGGGGCTTATCAAATAGACAAACAAAATTCCAGACTCCCAGAAGGAAAGTAGGTGTCCAGCATAAACCATATCGTTTGCACAAACTATATAGGCACAGTGAGCCACTCCTATCAGTTAAGGTTTGGAAACCCTCTCAATATCCAAGTTCCCAGATGCCAATGAGGACCAACCTTCTAAACATGCCTTTCTAAGGAAAGCATCCTTGCTGTATTAATTATTTTCCTGCACAGTTAGATATTGCTATCATACTGTCTCTATGAAGATTCTTACTCAACACTTAACTAGTCACTTCCTAATGGAAAAGTAATGTGCTTTAGTGGCATAAATCAAATAGGCTGAAATGTACCGAAATCAAAATCAGTTGCACACTACCAGGTGTTACTTCTAGACAATGACTTCATGCAAATACTTTCCATGTACAATGGAACCAAGACAATACAATGATTACCTTCTGCAACAATAACATAAGGCACCTCTCAGGAAAAGATAAGCTTTACTTATAAGCAAGTTGAATTTAATTCATCAATCTCTTGCTCATACATATGCAATTTTCCAGTTACACCTTCCACATCCAATTGAAAAACAGGCTCAACTTAGAACTCGGAGCAGCTAATTGTCAAATGTGTCCATACTAGAGAAGTGAGTGAAATAAGGCCTCCAGTATCAATAATACCAATGGAGGTGCTACAAAATCATCTGGAATCTGTAGGGGCAGAATACTTAAGCATTGATACACATTTTTATTATATTATTGAAGCTGGTTTACAGTGTGTTAATTTCTGCTGTCAAAGTGACTCATACATACATACTGTTTGGTTTTTTTTTTGCGGTACGCGGGCCTCTCACTGTTGTGGCCTCTCCCGTTGCGGAACACAGGCTCCGGACGCACAGGCTCAGCGGCCATGGCTCACGGGTCCAGCCGCTCTGCGGCATGTGGGATCTTCGCGGACCGGGCCACGAACCCGTGTCCCCTGTATTGGCAGGCGGACTCTCAACCACTGCGCCACCAGGGAAGCCCATACATACTGTTTTTAATATTCTCTTCCATTATGGTTTATCACAGGATATTGAATATAGTTACTTGTGATATACAGTAGGACCTTGTTGTTTATCCATCCTATACATAATATATAATAGTTTGCATCTGCTAATCCCAGACTCCCTCACTGATATTTCTGATATGCATACAAGATTTACTGACAAACTTGCATTAATAATCTCTAAACAAAGATTATTTGCTTATGTGATGGCATATTTGAGGCAGTATATTATTCTTAATTCTCAGAAAAGCTCATGGTCAGGTCAGCTCATGAACTGCCAAATTTGGGCTAGGTCCTGATCTTGAGGAGTTTATCATCTCTGGGGTAAACATGGACACATGATTTGAATATAATTCAGTAAAATATAATAACTGCGCATGATAAAAAATACTATTGAAAAGTCTTAGCAGTGAAGCTCCAAATTAAAGTATTTTGCTTTGTGAGCTTGACTAAGTCGTTTGACCTCTCTTGGTTCAAGCTTCCCCATTTGTGGGGGAACATAGAATTATGCTGAAATTGTAAGATTTCAGTTAAGAAAAGTGCTGTCCTACTTCTAAGAATTTACAAAAGTGGTAAGGATAGATGGTGGCTATGATGTTCTGGATCATTTATCAAAAATAATTATCAGAAATAATCTTAATCCTGGGACATTTAAAATATTCAGAATGTTTTTACTCAACAAATTTTGCTTTGGGAAATAGAGGTATTAAAATCATTCCTTTAACCTTAGGATGACTCTAAAAGTAATATGATCAGTACATATTTGTGGTAGATGTCAGAGGCAAGGTTGGCAAAGATTATGATTTTTTTTCCACTGGAATACAATTTTAAAGTAAAAACTGTTCCAAAATCAATTCTTCCTTTCTTCTTTATTCAAAACTACTGGAACAGCATATAATTTCTGACCTGAAACAGACCTGGTTGTTGCCACCAAGATAAAGTAGGAGCCCTTAAATCACTGACTTCAAACTTTATTGGAAAAGTCATGTAACAATTAGTAAGGCATTAGTATAGAGTTTTAAACAGAAGCTCCAAAACATCTCACACAGCATTTAAAGATTTAACAAAGTATCCTGTCTGGACATAATTTTTGTCTTGTGGGTTAAGAAATCACAAGATGTCTGGAAAGTCCAGGGTGAGGCTGAGAGAATTGATATATGGGTATTAACTAGGTCTAAAGAAAGTATGGAGCCCAGTGAAAGAAGTTATGGCTTCTATTCTGGAACAGAAATGAAGAGCTGGTTATTATGCAAGAAAAGATTATGCTTACTATAAGATAAAGTTTAATAGACTATATCTCTTGAATTTACCAACATACACATGCGATCTGTTGTAATAAAATTAGGTTTTTCAAAAAAGCCCTGTGGTAGCACCTGGTAATGGATTGAATCACTGGGTATTCCAACTTGGATTCCTTTCCAACTATGATAGGGAAGCAGGTGAAAAATAGAACACCTGAAGTTAATTGAATCATTGCCAGGAAAAAGAAGAATGCAAATGATGATTTTGCACTTTGGACAATATTATCTCTAAGGTCCATTTCATCACTAAATTTCTATGAAATGCTCATTTTAAGAATCTAAAATAATTAAAAATATCACATTAGGATATTATGAGGGAAAATCACTTTAAAGAAGTGTTTAAGTAACTGCCTATTACAGAAGCCATGGAACCTAAAGGAGGTGTTTTCAAGCTAGAAAAAAATCAAGATCACCTCTATTATTTCCAGTGTTATTTTTTTCAGCAAGGATATTGTTATTCACTTGTCCCTTCTTTAGTCCTCACATCTCTTGTTAAAGTATTATTTTGTAATAGAAATTATTTTTTAAATCATTAAAAAACACTCCCTCACCATGGCTACTGTTCAAAAATAAAGTCAAAAAACATACACTTCTTTATATCATCTTTTTTTAAAATCTCATTTCCTAATCTATCAGCTCAGAAACACTATGGAAACTACTCTTCAACTATGAAGTTCTACCAACATTTTTCATGATTCTTTGAATGTTTCATGATGTTCAATCTTTGAGGATGTCCTCAAGACCAATTTAAATAAATGAAATTAATTGTAGCATATTCCAGACCAACTCATATTTGATATTTTCAAATATTTCTACTATTGAAAAGGGAGTTTGGAGTAGGACATTTAGAATTTTGATTGTCAACAATAACAAGAAAGGAAATTTAGCTAAGAGAGCTCCCTGTTCATTAAATTAATAAACTTCTTACATCTGCTACCTGTGATATATCCTAGGTGGCCATTCCCAGCTAAGGCTCATCAGGTATTTATGATCACATAGATAATACATTCATGGAAGACATTATCTTTGACATCATGAGGAATTACCCAATAATACATTTAAGCTGTCTTTCCAGATTGGTTATGGAATTTTATATGTTCCACATCTTCATTCTTCCAATAGTTAGCTAATCTTCTGTATCTCAGAAGATAATACTCATATGAATAATTTTTCTCAGCTAAGCCAGGAAATCTTTGTTAATGCTTTTGTCATTGTGTTTCTGGGTCTTAAGCCAAGGAAGAAAATAATGCAAAAAAATTTTAAATAGTGCATATATCTCCATCTTTCTTATATAACACTGCCATCAAAATAACCTCACATTTTATCAGGCTAATATTTCTTCACTGACTTCATAAGAAAGTTTGAAACTTCATAGCACCTCATTCACACGTTTAACCTACCTTTCTCATGATCCTTCCCTCTCCTTTTCTCATATGTCTACGTGTAACGATGTAATATTGAAATTTTAACAGAAAGGAGTAAATATGATCTTTCTGCATTTAGACAATTTTAGAAAACATCTTTGAAAGTATATAACTTGTTTTTTAAAGAAAGGACAAAGGGGTAATACCTTACTTCTAAAATGGTACACAAAGGTGAGAAGGGAAATGGACAAATATGGATGTTCCCCTGAAAATTTTCCTGGGGTAGTAATACGAGGTGGGCTCTGAGCAAGAAAGGAAAAGATTTCCCTTGTTTTCTGGGACTCAGATTCCAAGGCAGGAAACTATCTGAAGATTCTAAAGTTTGAGTTATTCCCCATATTCCATGAAGAAATTCAAGGAGTTAGGCAGAAATTCCAGGTCAGGTTTAGATTGGGTTGGAGTTGGTTCCTAAAAATAAACATTTTGAATAACAGATATAAATTACTTTGCATATATATTCATATTTTGCCCCAAGTTCTCCTTAATACTTTGTTAAATATCAAACTCTGGTCATCGGGGGGATTAAAACAGAAGCTCACATCAACACTTGGGACAAATGGCATCAACTTAGAGAAGTCAAAGACAAGACAAAAGGTAGCTTTCGAGTGTGCTGCTTCTACAATCAGTGAGCACCACGGAGGATTTGTAGGGAATGGAAGCATTATTTGAGTTTCCCAGAAATTATTTAAGTCAAGATATCTGAAAGAATAAAAACCATACTCATGAGACCTTGAGCTAATTGATATATGGTCACTAAAATGAAATTACTTACTGTGCCATGTCAAAAAAACCCAAAAAACTGAGAGGCAAGCTATCTATATTAGATTTTTAAAATCTAAAAAAGCTACTATGTATTACTTTCCATTAACTATTATCTGTATTCTGCTGTAATCTCTAGCACAGCAAATATTTTGAAAGCTAGCAGTTTCAGAAAGCTTTTCAATTTTATCATATATTTTATTTTCATTGTCTTTAAAGGAGGGTAAAAGAGCTATGCATGCACTGAAATTTCTACTCTTACAAACTGACAATCATAGAAAATTTTTAATCCATTCCCATTTATTTCCCTCCATTATAGGCAGGAAAAGTTCATCTCTTCTTCCACAGGGGCATGCTTCCATCTGTACTGTATTCTATATGCTTTCCGAGCTCCACAGGTATTTTGTGCCATCAATTACACCCCCTCTGTTTTTTTATTTTTCAACTGTTTATTCCCACTGAGCCATAACTCTCAGTATATCAACATAGTTGTGTTTTCTCCATTAAAAAAAAAAAAAAACCAAGACCTACCAGACATCTATGGAACATACCACCCAACAATAACAGAATACACATGCATTTCAAGTGTCCATGGAACATTCTCCAGGATAGACCATATGTTGGGTTGCAAAACAAGTCTTAATAAATTTAAAGAGCTTGAAATCATCCAAAGTATCTTCTCAGACCACAATGGAATAAAGCTGTAAATCAATAACAGAAGGATAACAAATACGTGGAATTATATAACATACTCTTAAGTAATAAATAGATCAAAGAAGAAATTACAACGGAAATTAGAAAATACTTGAAGATGAATGAAATGAAACAACATACCAAAGGTTGGAAGCTTTCCCAAGATCAGGAATAGGACAAGGATGTCTACTCTTTCCACTTTTATTCAGCATTGTACTGAAGGTTCTAGCTAGGCCAACTGGGCAAGAAAAAGAAATAAAGACCATCTGTAGTAGAAAGAAAGTTTGGTGGTTATCACAAATTAATGATTCTTTTTTAAAGCTTGTTTTGTTTTCACTCATCATTATGTTTGAGAGATTCTTGCATGGTGATATTTATAGATCTCATTCATTCACTTTCACTGCAATACAATATAAAGAAATGATTATTTTAGTATTGGCTGACATTATTGATTGTTCCCAATTATTTGCTATTACAGAAAACTTTGCTACAAATATTCTTATACATATAATATGGTGCAAGGGATTTGGTAGGGTACTTAGAGTCAAACTGCTGAGTCATAAAGTATAAACATAATCAACCAGAATAGCTGTGAAATAATAGGAAATATAAATTGGCCTCTGCCCCTGGTTCCTGGCACAGAACCCCTAAAACGCTTATAATTTCCTAAGTGATAAGAGCACCAGGAGCATCTTTTGTTCTAATATTTGGTCTTTGATGCTGACCTCCTAAATCCCTTGGAATTTCCTGGGTGATAAAGGTGTATTTTACTCTAATAAGATGACTCTTTAGAAAGACCAAACCATAATTAGAAGCTTGGAATTTTCAGCTCCACATCCCACCCTCCAGGAAGAAGAGAGGGGCTGGAGACTGAGTAAATGACCGATCATATGTACATGATGAAACTTCCATAAAAATCCCAAAAGTATGGGTTCAAAGAGCTTCTGGGTTGGTAAACAAGAATATATGCACACGTTAGTAGAGTGGTGTGTCCCAAACTACACAGGGACAGAAGCTTCTCTGCTCTGGACCTTTCTGGACATCATCCTGTGAGAGGTGTGTTTTTTCATCTGGCTGTTCATTCATATCCTTTAATATTTTTGTAATAAAGTGGTCATCTAATAAGTAAACTGTTTTCCCGAGTTTTGTGAGCAGCTCTAGCAAATTAATCAAACCTGAGGAGAGGCTTGTGGGAACCTCTGATTTATAGCTAGTCAATCAGAAGCATGGTAACAACCTGGACTTGAGACTGGTAGGAAGGTGGTAGAGAGCAGTCTGTGGAACTGAGCCCTTAACCTATGGAATCTGATGCTATCTCCAGGAAGATAGTGTCAGAACTGAATTGAATTGAAGGACATCCAGCTGGTGTTGCCAAATTGCTTGGTGTGGGGGAAAAAACCCCACACATCTGGTGTCAGAAGTGTTGTGAGCCTGAGTAGAGGAAACAGTGAGTTTCTCCTAGACAGTAGGTAATAGAAAATTCATTTTCAGAACTGGTTAGATCAATTTACATTCCTATTAGCAGTGTATGTTGGAGAAGTTGATATTGTCATGATATATGCCAATCAGTAGGGTGTGAAATGACATCGCATTGTGATTTTAATTTTCCTTTTTTCCTAATAAGGTTGAGAACTTTTAAAAATATTTTTTAGATTTGAGGTCCATTTATGTTTCTTCTTTTGTGGAATGTCTATGTCTTTTAACAATAATGCCATTTGCTTATTTATCTTTTTCTTATTAATCATAAGTATATTTACTATTTACTAATATTTTGCCAGTTATAATTTTCATAAATATTTTCTTCCAATATTTGACTTATTTACTCACTTTCAGGTCTTTTAATTTAGAATTTTTAAATTTTAATATATTCAAATGTGTTTCTCTTTTTCTATATGATTTGTGCTTTTTTCTGCCTTAAGAAATCATTCTTTATAATTCATGAAGAAATGTTCTTATAAAGGTTTTAAAATTTTTGCATTTCACACTGAATACCAGTCCATCTGGAACTTATTGCTATTTATGGTATAAAATGGGGATTCATTTTTCCACATAGATAACCTACTGTTATCTAAGCATTATTAAATAGTCCATTCTTTCTCCGCTGATCTATAAATGAGAGTTCTAATATATGGTTTAGGGACTCAATTCTGTTCCATTAATCTCTTTTTCTATTCCTTCATCAATACCATACTTTAAAATTTTCTATAGCTTTAAAATATGTCTTAATCCACCTCTACTTTGTTCTTCTTTAGGAAAGTTTAGTTTTTTGATTTTCTAAATAAATTCTAGAATAACTTGTTAAATTCTGTAAAAAAAAAAAAATCCTTCTGGGATTTTGACAAGAATTACTTTGAGTCTATAGATTAATACCTAATTTTGGTCCATTTTCCTGCCTTCCAATGAGTTTTTTATAATTTTCTTCTCTTTTACCCTAAATCCAGAGTAATTTCATCTCAAGTTCCTTAACTAATTACATCTGCAAAGACCCTATTTCCCAAAATGACCAATTTTTGAGGTTCCAGATGACCATGATTTGGGGGGTACACTATTCAGCCCTCTACGTTAGTCTTGCCATGACCATTGATATAATGCTGAATAGGCATCCTTATTATTGATTTTGGAATGAATAATTTTAATATTTCCCCATCGAATAGGATACTTTGCTGTCACTGATGCAGATGTTCTTTATCAAGCCAAGGCAGTTTCCTCTCCTACTAGTTTGCCAAAATGAATGTGTGCATGTGTGCTTCATGTAAGCTTAATACATTTTATCAAGCAATTTTTCTGAATCTATTAAGAAGATAATATATAAATTTTCTCTTTTAATCCATTACTTAGTAAATTACAATAATCAGTTTTCTAGTATTGAATTCAAAAGCTTGCATCTCTATAATAAATTCAATTTAATTATGATGCATTATTCTTTTCTTTTCAATTGTTGGCTTTAGTTTGCCGATAGTTAAGATTTTTACACCCATGTTCATTAGTGTGAATGGCCCATAAAGTCTCCCTTTGTGTTCTTATTAGGTTTGATATTAAAGTTATACTAAAATCAAAGTGAATTTGGCACTGAACCTTACTTTCTGAAAGAGTTGTATATTTTTTTGAATGTTTGGTAGAGCTGAATGGACTTGCTCCTTTTTTTTTTTTTTTTGGAAAAAATTTGAAATACTGCTAAATTTTTTCAGTAAAAGTAATTGTAGGTCTTTCATTTTCCTTAATTTAAATTTTTTCTAGGAATATGCCCATTTCACTTAATATTTCAAATATATTGACATACATGTTTTAAACATTTTCTTATAATATTTTTGTTGCTATTGTCTTAGTCACATCCTCATTTCTAATGTTTATTCCTGTCTTCCCTTTTTCTTGATCTGATTTCTGAGTGTTTTCAAAGACCTAATATTTGGCTTTGCTGATTCTCTCCACTGTATCTTGCTTACAGTTTTATTAGTTTCTACAGTTAGTTCTTGTCTAATATTAGTACTTAATCTTATAACTTACCTTCTAAATATAGCTTAGTTGCATCCTACAAATTTTGGTAAATAATACTTTATTTATGGCTCAGTTTCTAGGAGTTTCTTATTTCCATTAAGATTGCTTTTTGAATTATGTGTTATTTAGTTTTCAAAGATATGCTTATCTATTTGTTCTTGTTTCCTAATGAAGTGTATTTCTGTTGGGGAACTTGAGATTCTGATATTTTTAAAATATTTTAATTTTCCCCTTTAGTCTATTGTGTCTAATAATAATATAAATACACCAGCTCTCTTTTGATTTTTTTTTTTTTGCCTGATCATTTGCCTATAATGTTTTTGCTTTCAACCTTTCTGAGCTCTTTGCTGTTGCCATGTCTTTTACAAGTAGTGTGCAGTTAAATTGGGTATCATTGATACAATTAGATAGTCACTACTTTTTAGAGAGTATAGACCATTTACATTAGTATCTACCAACTTATTTTGTGCTTCGCAGGTCCATTGGATCAATGTGAGATCAACTTGGTCCAGGTTTCTATTTGTCTCTTGGCCTCTACAAGCCTCCACTCTAGATAGGGAACCAGGGTGGTGTTTTGAGTCTCCTAGTATCCATGTCAGCTGAGAATATAATCTGGTAGATGGTCACAGGCCCATTCAGGGAAAGATTGGGAGAAAATCTGCCATTTATACTTGTAATAATGTGTTAGGGTTCTTACTCAAAGGAATCAGTCTTCCCGTCAATCAATGCTCTCTGAGTCAGAAAACTAGCTCAGACCTGAAACTTGATGAAGGGCCCTGATTTTCTACTGCAGTAGCTGACCTTACCAATCACCTTGCCAGATCTCAATTTTTTCTGGTTATACAAGTCAAGGATCACCATTGACTGCTTATCTATGTAATCCCTAAGAATACCACAAGCTATCAGCTATCACGAAGTCATTCAGTTGCCACTCTGGTATTGCTGTCATTAATAATAATTATGTCCACCTTGCCTCTGTTGGTTAAGTGTCACAACCTGGCCTCTGCCATTTTGAATCATTCCTGTTATTACTGAGGAACCCAATAGCATGCACCACGTGCTACTCTCAGCTCTAGCCCATAGAGGATAGCCACCACTAAGTTCCTAAAAGAAACATCTTACCAGTGCATTTCTTATTAAGTTATTGAATTATTGAAGGGGGTCTTTTGGATCCTCCCAGAGAACCCAGGTAATGGGTACTCTGATCTCATGTAATAAGTTTATTTTAAAATTGTCATTTCCCTGAGGCTTCTGACTCCTTAACACTCTGCCAAGTCATCTCCTATGTCTCTACTTTATTTTCTTTAGGCCAGAAGTCTGTCCACCAAGCATCAAGGAGCCATCTGAGCTGCATAAGGATCACTTGCCAAGACTGAGTCATAGAGAGTACTTCCACGTCAATTAACATCCACCCTGATCCACCACCTTCAAGTTCTATTCAATCACATGTTTTTACAAGTCCTGCTGGTACATGTCTTATAATTTGAGCCTGTACATTTTACTTCCTCTCAGAAAAGGCTCAACATTTCCCTGCTTGGGCTATACTGACATGGCCCTGATTATTGGTCTGGAAGAAGTAGGAAATGGCAGGACTAAATCTTGAGGAAAACATGTACAACTTATGAGGCATGTACCCCAGCTGAGATCTTTCCACATTCTCCAAATAAAGAAAGAATAGGGCTTCCCTGGTGACGCAGTGGTTGGGAGTCTGCCTGCCGATGCAGGGGACACAGGTTCGTGCCCTGGTCCGGGAAGATCCCACATGCCGCAGAGCAGCTGGTCCCGTGAGCCATGGCCACCGAGCCTGCGTGTCCGGAGCCTGTGCTCTGCAACGGGAGAGGCCAAAACAGTGAGAGGCCTGCGTACTGCAAAAAAAAAAAAAAAAAAAAAGAATAGTTCAAGGTCCAGAAGAATCTGTGGCTCAAGATTTTCTGGCTTATTCACCAAATGTTCCCATGCCAGTTCTGAAGGTACCACTCTTTATCTAGTAGATACCTGAATTTATCATAGGGCTGTTTAGGCTGTGCTTTCATTGTCTTCCTTGTCATTCTGTTAACTTTACAATTAAACCCTGGGCCTGGTTTTCATCACTATCTGTTCTATGGCTGTGTGAGATATGGGGCTTTTAAACACTGACATATAGAGTCTCTTGCTTTACAAAGCATACCTTGAATGATAGTTGGTTAGCCTGAGTCTGTCATTTTCTTTTTCTTTTTTTTTTTTGAGGCTCCTGAAGCAGATAACAAAGGCCAGCAAACCCCAGAAGCCTTATAATTATCATTGTCCTCATATTTTTCAAGTGCCATTACCACTGCACAAGCTCCCACTTGAACTTTGTCTATATCCGCCAGTGAGAGTCTTATAACGCTACTGCATGCCAGGGGTTATCACCACTCCACCTTTTCTCAACACTGACAATTCCAGAATTTCATCCCGAGTGTCTGTTTTTTAGGGTCACTTGTAGTCCCAACTGTTTTAACCAGGTTCCTCTTTCACCAGAGAAAGCAGAGTCCAGATCCTTCTCTTCCTCAGAAAGCAGAGACTGAGACACAAGGTTGGATGAAGAGAGCTTACATTAGGAGATGGAAAGTTTGAAAGAGAAAGCCAATAAAAAGCCATGTCATCAAGATGGTCACTGGTGTGGGCAATTGGGGTTTGTGCCTACTTAGACCTTCTGAACTGCCATGTAGAAAGTTTTTCAGGATTGTCTCCTCCAACAGATAAAAGAGGGGAGCATTTTTAAACTAGTTCCCATATCTGATTGGTTAGAACCTGCTCTTTATACTTCCGTACATGTGGAAACATACCAGGTAGGTATGTGCAGGCATCGCTGATTTGACATCAGAGAAACCTAAGGAAGAAAGCAAGATATACGTAGCTCAGCTAGGGTGGGATGCATTCAAGTTATGCCAATTAAAAGCTGGTTACCAGAATTATGGCTGGAGTAAAAGATGGGCCCTGTCACTGTCAAGCAGGATTCAGGGTAAGCCTGATACATTTATTTAAACTTTTTAAACATAACAGTTTTGTACTTTGTATCTCATAATCTCAACACCCACAGTTCTTGCTAGTCCAATTCAGTATTTTTTTTGCTAACTTTCATTGATAATAACTTCTTACACTGTGTTAGTAATTTCAAATTGTGAGCTCCTACTTCTTGAAAGTATCTGTGAAATAAAGTTAAATTTGAGGCCTGTGTTTAAAAAGTGTCCCTCCAGTGAAGCTATCAACTCCATTCTACCCAGTTTCTGTGAGTAGTATCAACCAGGGGCTAATATAAGCTAAATTTTGATTTAGGTTTTTGTGGACAGATAAATCATGTGACTTTCTATTCCGATCCTATTCTGAGAGCTTATAGCTACAAAGTCTCAGAGGACATGTTTATTGCCTTTTTTCCTTGACCAAAGGCCAAGGTCAAGGTACATAAGTATACCTACTTTCTTCTGTTATGGTCAAATTTTCTAGTTGTCTACTATGGGTGTCACCTTTGGGAGTGCTAGCCCTTGGAAAAATCTCCATTTCATCCTCACCCCCCTCCTCCGGCCCACATCTTGTCTCCTGACTCTACAAAAGGTTGGCCCATTAACCCAGCCTCTGAGACACAGAGGGTTGCTAGACTCCCTTCTGGTCAAAACAGTCTCTAGTGCGCAATTACCTCTCTGGATTGGCGCTTTCCCATCATTTCTATAACAATTATTTCTTTAACTTTGCTAACTCCTCCAATATGTTTCTTAAAATTATATTTGGTTATTCTGTGCCAAGAAGGTTTTCTCTGAATATTTAATCCACCATGTTACCAAAATAGATGTCTTTAGGTTCTGAACATCTTTACCTGAATGTCTCATAGAATCTTCAAAAATTGCACTCATCTCTTTTCCCCACAATCCTGGCTCCTCTTCCTGTATCTCCAACGGGGGTACCTCAACCCATTGAGTCGCCCAAGGCTTTTAGAAGCCATTATATTGCCTTTTCTTTTCATCATATTATCACACCAATTTTTACCACTTACATCTCTTAAGCTTACCCACGCTCTACTTTCCACTAGCATGCCACTCCTGACTTAATTCAAGTTGCTTAAGATTTCTCTCCTGGACTATTAAAATCACCTAATAAATAGGTGAACCCCATATGTTCATTTACTTTCTAAACTATTCTCCAGGTTGTTGCCACAGTGATATTTCTAACATCCAATCTAGCCATGATACTTGCTTGTAATATTCTTTATCATCCTTCTTTTGACAGAATACTGTCCACACAGCTTAGAATGATCTACAAGGTAATTTCTCACCTAGCCCCTGGATTGCCTGCCTCTACTTTTTGGACCAGATTCTTCTCTGTACCTGGAATGCTCTTCTTACACCCCATTATTTCCTTGAATTCTCATAATATCCTTTGAA
Source organism: Globicephala melas (assembly GCF_963455315.2). NCBI lineage: Eukaryota > Metazoa > Chordata > Mammalia > Artiodactyla > Delphinidae > Globicephala > Globicephala melas. The sequence goes on from NC_083331.1 coordinate 46,131,623, forward strand.
CCCTTCCCCTATGGCTTTAATAAGCATCTCCTCCTCTGGGCTCACATAACAGCTTTAGATACCTCTGTTTTGGTGCCTTCCACCTAGTGGTGATAATCATTTGTTTGTCTACACCACTAGGTTACAAGTATCTTTAGATTTTGCACCCCCAGCAAGTAGTAGAAGCCACAGATTATGATATTTCAATAATATACCATATCATGTTAAATGAATACATATGCAAATGAATGACAAGGCTTTATATTTCCTCTGAGATGTAATGCTTGCCAAGGTTGGACATTGTTACCTTTGAAAAGGAAGAAAAAAATAATAATACAAGTTTACCTAAAATAAAAGGTAAGTGAAAAGTACTAAAGATACTTCTTTGTATCTTGTATGTTCACCTTTTATTCAAATTTGTTTTCTACATATTTTCAGTCTTTCATTTATATTTAAGCATATCAAATTTTCATTGAAAAAAGACTATCAGATGATAGCATTTATTTCTTGAAAATTATTATGCACTGTATTTTTTCAGAAACTACAATTTATACTACCGAATAGAAGCAAACTTTGAATAGAGTGTTTTCACATTTATGTAAGTTTAAATTGTTTCACATGGAGCAGCAGCAAAGAATAATGTTCTAGTGTTACTTTAATGTATCACAACATTAAATTTTTCACTCTGATTTCACAATGCAACTTGCAAATATGTAAAAAAGGATTATTTAAAATTATTTTTGCATTAAAATAATGTCAAAGCATTTATATTTTGTAATAAGGATAATGAGATTAAAGGAGTAATAAAAATATGTGAGGTATTAAAACTAGTGTATAGGTTCAGAAGAATAAAGAAGATAAAGGCAAGTGGAATTCACACACTGTAATGTATACTATTACTATAGAAATAAACAGGAGATAAAAATATCAAATGATATAAAATAAATAACATGAAATAAGCTTACCAGGTGACCTTAAGAGATGTAATTAAGACTCTCAAAAAGGTGGTTGTCCCCCATATAAAATATATGATTAATACATGTAATATATAATGTATAGACACACATACACGTATGTATACACATAATATGCTAGTCAACATTATGTTAAGAAACATACACTTTCAGGGCTTCCCTGGTGGCACAGTGGTTAAGAATCCACCTGCCACTGCAGGGGACATGGGTTTGAGCCCTGGCCAGGGAAGATCCCACATGCCATGGAGCAACTAAGCCCGTGTGCCACAACTACTAAGCCTGCACTCTAGAGCCTATGAGCCACAACTACTGAGCCCATGAGCCACAACTACTGAGCCCGCTGCCACAACTACTGAAGCCCACACTCCTAGAGCCCGTGCTCTGCAACAAGAGAAGCTACCACAGTGAGAATCCCGTGCACCACAATGAAGAGTAGCCCCCACTCGCCACAACTAGAGGAAGCCCGCTTGCAGCAACAAAGACCCAACGAAGCCAAAAATACATAAATAAAATTTTAAAAAAATCAAAAAAAGAAACATACTCCTTCATAATTTAGCACTGCTGCAGTTTCATTAATGAACACATGTAAGACATGACTACCCCCTACCCAACACTTTCTATCTCCTTTTTATTGCTTTATTTTTTTCAAAAATATTTTTGCCCTTCCAACATACTGTACAATTTACTCATGTATTTTCTTTATTACTCTCTCCTCCATGTAGAATCGAAACTCCAAGCTTACAAGGTAGATAATTAATATTTGCTGAATAAATGAATATTGTCATTTTCACTCAGTCTTTAGTCTATGTTTACTATGTACCTATGTTACCCCCCATCTCTTTTTTCTTTTTATTTTTATTGAAGTATAGTTGTTGTACAATATTATATAAGTTACAAGTGTACAATATAGTGACACAATTTTTAAAGGTTATACTTCATTTATAGTTATTATAAAATATTGGATATGTTCCCCATGTTGTACAATATATCCTTGTAGCTTGTTTTACACCTAATAGTTTGTACCTCTTAATCCCCTTCCCCTATATTTTCCCTACCCACTTCCCTCTCCCCACTGGTAACCACTAGTTTGTTCTCTATATCTGTGGACATCACTCGCATCTCTTAGCATTGCCTACCATTCTATTAAACTGAAACGGTAGATAAAATTATGTATAGGCATGCAATTATTTATATTATATATAAAATTAATATATGTAATTATGTGAATATATTGGATATTACTAATTAATTGTTACAATTACCTAGAAAGGAATGAACAAAATTTATTTCTCTTTTTTTTTTTTTTTTTTGCGGTACGCGGGCCTCTCACTGTTGTGACCTCTCCTGTTGCGGAGCACATGCTCCAGACGCGCAGGCTCAGTGGCCATGGCTCATGGGCCTAGCTGTTCCGCGTCACGTGGGATCTTCCTGGGCCAGGGCACGAACCCGTGCCCCTGCATCGGCAGGCGGACTCTCAACCACTGTGCCACCAGGGAAACCCCATTTCTCATATTTTTAAACAAAAAGCAGTTATGACTATAGTAAAAGCAGTTAACTTGGCCAAGTATTTGTAGGGTTCTAATAAAATCACCACTTATTTCTTATGTACTTAATTGTCAGTTTTGAAAGGGCAGGATGAAAGGCCTTATATATACAGCACCCTCCATTTAGGGAACTTATTGAAATTGATATCCATTTCCTTGGATGAATTACATTAACTATATTATAAAAGGGATCACAGAATTATGTTAAGAATTATTTCCAACTGCTTACTCTTAATTGATTCTATATTAGAAGTGGAAAATAAAGAGGACAGAAACACCATCCAACATTTTACCAATTAGACTATACTACCCGAGAGAAAATTAAAAACACTCATTTTTAAAATGTTTTTAATCCATTATAAGTAGAATTACCCTTCAGACATTCAAAATCAGCAATCAGTCAAACAATTCCTTGTATCTAAAAAAGAAAGAAGGCCTCTTTGGTGCTCTTTTTATGTATCAAAAATACTAAGTAAGTTCTTGCTATCAAAATATAAATTTTTAAATCTTTAGGAAAATATCCCCCACTTGCTTTCCTAAAAACACTACTATCCCATCAAAAACTAGTGTCCCATAGATACTAATCAATTTTTTAAAAAATATGTTTTGGTCAAATAATTTAGAAAATTCTGAGTTAAGTATATTTAAATAAATTTATGAATTACAGAATTTCCCACATCCTATCTCAAACTTACTTACCCCGATTGCCCTAAGACTACTGTCCACCCACTCCCCTCCGCAACACACATCAGGATCACCTATCTTGAGGTACACTATGCTCCAAGAACTGCCAGATCAGTATAAACATCATCAAAATCATTAATTGTTTCGCATTTATTAGTTCTATGGAACTCCACCTCAAACCAAGAATTTTTTTAAGACTATTAAAGTACAGTTACTGTCTTAAAAAAAGCCCGTGCACCACACCTACTGAGCCTGCACTCAAGAGCCCACAAGCCACAACTACTGAGTGCACAACTACTGAAGTCTGCATGCCTAGAGACCATGCTCCACTACAGGAGAAGCCACCGCAATGAGAAGCCTGCGCACCACAACGAAGAGTAGCCCCCACTCGCCACAACTAGAGAAAGCCCACGCAGGAACAACGACCCAACACAACCAAAAATTAAAAAGCAAACAAATAAATAAATTTATTAAAAAAAATCATGCCTATGGACTGGGATTAGGTTGGGCAGCATATCGATTCCAGGCCAAGCAGGAACAACTGTCTTTCTGTATCTTTCCAAGTTATCAAAGCAATATTGTTATAATCTGTACTTCTCACAAATATTCCAGTGGATTCATTTGATGTAGTCATTACAGCAAGTCAGAGTTACTTATTTTTCTATTATATGTACTCTTCTTTCCAAGAGTTTTGGAACTGGAATAAATTTTGAATGATCCCCAAACTCTCCAATGTGTCGTCCATATTCATTCATTTCATTCCTCACTTATCATGTCTCCTCAGTTCTCTCTGCTTTCATTCCCACTACCATATTAAAACCATCCCATGGAAGGATATCAACAGTCTATATCTTGAATAAGTTTATGGTCAATACCCTGCCTTTACTTGACTCAACATTTGACATACTTTCCTCTTTGAAACACTTTGAACATTGTCTTTTCTGTAATTCAATCTGGTTTTCCTCCTGCCTCAATGGCCAATAATTCTTTACTGGTTCCTCATGTTCTAAACAGCTCTAAAGTTCACACTTGATCTCCATGTGGCAAAATCCAATTGTTACTTCTCAAAATCCAACTGATCTGACCGTGATGGTTAATTATATGTGTCTACCTGACTGGACACTGGAATGCCCAGATATCTGGTTAAACATTATGTTTAGATATGTCTGTGAGGGTATTTCTGGAAGAAATTACATTTAAATCTCTGGACTGGGTAAGGCACATTGCACCCCAGTGTGGGTAAACTCCATCCAATCCATTTAGTGCTTAAATTGAAGAAAAAGGCAGAGGCCGAAGAAGGGACAAGTCTCTCTCTGCCTGACAGTTTGAGCTGGGGTATGACTCTTCTCCTACCCTTGGACTAGAATTTATACCATTCATGCTCCTTGTTCTCAAGCCTCAGACTCAGACTAAAACTACACCACAAGGCTCCCCATGTCTCCAGCTTGCAGATGGCAGATTGTAGGACAGCTCAGCCTCCATAATGGTGTGAGCCAAGATACAGAGACAGATAGAGATGTGTGTGTGTGTGGATGGATAAATAGATAGATGATAGATAGTAAATTACATATATATGTATATATTCAGATTATGTACATATAGAGATATATATGTAAAATTTACCATGCTGGATCACTACCTCTTCTTTAAAGTATTTTTTTCACTTTGTGTTAAAGATAACAGACTTGTATTTTTGTCACTCTTACCGTATTGCCTGCTCCTTTTCAGCTCCATGCTGGTTCTTCTTCACCTCCCTAATATCCCTGACTATGTTCTCATTTCTTTATCCGCAGTGCCTCTGACTAGGTGACTTAATTGAGTCTCATGGATTTATATGTAATCTATACACTGATGACTCTATATCTTCTATACTGATGATTCTCAAATCTGTATCTTTAATGCTGGCTTCTCAAAGACTGATAGATACCTGGTGAGCATCTTAATGTGACTTAAACTGAATATGTTAGTTTAGTGACCTAAACTGAATGGTTGCCTCCAGCGTCTATACAGCTTTTCCCCATTTACTTGCATCGTCATATATGGTGCCACCATCTGCCCAGTAGCTCAGGCCATTTGTAATCATCCTTGATTCCTCTCTTTACTTAAAATACTTCTAATTGACCAGCAAGTCCTTTTGGTTCAACTTCCAAACTATATCCTAAATCTGACTACTTATAACCAACCTCACTGCTTCAACTCCAACTCAAAATATATCCACCAAATGCCTGAAACAGCCTTGTAAAAGTCTTCCACTTTTCACTTTTCAGTTTTACACAGAGAAGCCAATGTTAACTTGCTAAAGTGTAAGTCAGATCATGTCTCTTTCCTATTTTAATACCATCCAATAAATGTTTAATAAATTTAGAATAAAATCAGAATCTCTTAACATAACCTAAGACCCTACACGATCTGGCCCCTAACTTACCCTCTAGTTCTACACTCTTTTCTTCTGTCCCTTTAAACCTCTGACTTTGTCCCCTTCTCAGAACCTTGCCCTTACTCTTCTATATGCCTGTTCTATTCCCCTTACTCAGATTTTTGTATAGCTGTCTTCTTTTCACTATTTCAATGTCAGCTTCAATGTCCTCTCCTCAGAATAGTTTCTTATTAGCCCCTAATAAAGAATCCTCTACCAGTTTATATCATATTAATGTCTTTTATTTTCCATTCAGAATTTATTTCCATCTGAAATTATCATACTTTTTTCATTTATCTCTTCACAACATTTTTGAGGGCGAAGACGTTGCTGTCTTATATGTCAATGATCATCCTCCATTGCCTAGAACAATGTACGATACAAAAATTTGTTGAAGGACTGTGAATATCCCCAAAAGTTACCAGATGAATAGAAAAGCTAATCTCATTCATTTAGGAAGTAACTTCCCTCCTCCTAACAGTCATATAAGGATCCTGGGGAGCTTAATAGATATAAGCAGAAAGAGTACTTTGGCCTTCAGTGTATACTTGTGTTGTAGCCAGACTCCAAGAGGGTCTCCAATGATCCTCATCTTCTGGTATTCAGACCTTTGTGTAGTTCCCTCCCACATTGTATCTGAAATGGTCTATGTGACCAACAGAATATCACAAAAGTAACATTGTGAGACTCCTAAGGCAAGCCCCAAAAGATATTGCTATTTGCGTCTTGAATCATTCACTTTGTGGGAAGCTAACCACTATGTCCTGAAAATCCATAAGCCACACTGGAACAGAAGGAATGAAAGGAACAAAAGTCTTTTGCTAGCAGCAATTTATTGGCCATAGGAATGAAACATCTTAGAGATAGAACCTCCAGCTCTAGTCAAGTCTTCAGATGACTGTGGCTCTGGGCAACATCTTAGATGCAACCTCATGAGAAATCCTGAGCCAGAGCTACCCAGCTAGGATGCTCCTGAATCCCTGATCAACAGATACTATGATAAGCATTGAGGTTAGTTATAACCACAATTAGTGACTAATATACCTGATCTCTGCTGCTATGTTCATTTTCTGAGTCCTTAAATTTTTGCTCCTTCTATGCCCTCCTTTCTCCCCTACTTGACTCATTCTTAAAATGTTATCACACACTTTCCTGCAATCCCTCTACCTCAGGGAACCTAGGATATTGAAATTAAAAGACAAGAGAGGAAGGTCTTCTGCGTGTCTGACAACTTTGTTTCCAACCCTATAACAGCAAAGCTACAGATACAGAGGTTAGCTGATTTCTTGGGAAATAAGGAAAAAAATCATGTATAAAAAAATTCAACTTAGCACATGTAAATTGGAAATTAAATAATGGTACCTACTTTATAGGTGTTCTGAAAGGAACAAGTAAGATATTGCATTTAAAGTTCCGAGCATGACTGATCCATGGTTAGTGCAAAATAAATATTGGCTATTATTATTGACTTTTCTTTTACCTGACTCTTTTTATTTGAACAAGCTTTTAATTCACTAAAATAGATTAGTGAAAATAGTATATTATAAACTCCTAACACTGCACAATAGCTGATGATTCATATGAGAGAAGTGTTTTCTAAAACCTGTTATCGTAAATTGAGAATAGACTTTTTAATACATACATTTTTGGAGAAAAAAATTTAAGCTGAAAATTAACCAAAGGCTATGTTATCTTAATTATAATATGAGATTGTCATCTAACATATTGAAAACTAGGGAGGGATGAGCAAGAGACTTAAGAAGTAGTAAGAAAGTAAAAGCAGCAAGAGATTGACTTGAATGTCATTATCTTATTGCCTTTTGTAACTAAAAATGTATTGTTTCTCACATAAAGCAAAGCACTGAAAACTATTTGGCAGTAAGGTTATTATTTCACATATAATTACATCTCATACGGAGGTACATCGGCAGACATGTGGTGGCTAAATTGTCCATTTTCAACTAGAAAAAAAGAAATGCAGTTCTTTTTTCACTTACATCAGTCAAGAAGATAGCCGCCCACAGGAAGAGATAAAGACTTATTTAACACTAGATCTATAACCAATGATTTTAGTTATCACTTGAAATTAGTGAGAATTTTGAAATAGGCTTAAGATTATTTGAAGAGCAATTTGGTACCAAAGTCAAATAGCAGATGAAAAGGAAAAGTAAAAAAAGAAAAGAGAAACTGCTTGTTTCCTTTCCTTGACTGTGTTTGGATTTAGAGATTTCTAAAACAGGATTTCTCATAACCAATTAACCCCTGAAAGCACAGATGTATTAATTCACCATTTTTGAAAATAAATTAAGCATTTAATTAAATTATCTTCTCTATAAACCAATTAGATAAATCCTGAGTCAATGAATATACTTAAACATTATCCAGGGTGCCAACAACAAAGAGTGTTATTTATAAAAACAAGACAGCTAAATTCTAACCCTCTAAGCTGCCCATTCTGAATATTTATTAAATCATCAGAAGAGTACTAGTAATTGTAATTTTAGATAAGTATGGTCTGCAGGTATTTGTAACGTAGATGTGATAACAAATACTTACATTCTTGAAAATTTGGAGAAAATGTTATCATCTGAATTCCTTTTAAGGAGAGCTCCTATCCAGGTGAAAGAAATACTTGGATCAAGCAGGACATGGAGGGTAATATTCCCAAGGTATGTTCAAGTTATATGAGACTTGGAGAGGAATTTTTTTCTACTTTTGAGGCTGAGAGGGGAAAAAAAACGTTGGAGGGGTTAGGAAGAAACTGGAAGAAACTGGAAGTAAGGAAAAGGAAGAAGGTTTGTGCATCATGACAGGTCTCACAAAGTCCCAAGGTTTAGTAAGGTCAACCACACTCACAAAATGTTGAGTGGATGTGTGTGTATGTGTGTGTGTGTGTGTGTGTGTGTGTGTATGTGTGCATGCGGATAAAAGGATTCTATTTTCAAGGATAGGGGAGCATGTAGCAAAAAGACTTGTGAGGTAAAATGAATGGATGGTCTTAGATTATCATACTAACTGGAGTAAGCCAGACAGAGAAAGACAAATATCATATGATATTGTTTATATGTGGAATCTAAAGATACAAATGAACTTATATACAAAACATAAATAGACACACAGACATAGAAAACTAACTTATGGTTACCAAAGGGGAAAGGGAAGGAGGGATAAATTAGGAGTTTGGGATTAATAGATCCCAAACTACTACTATATACAAATAGATAACTAACAAGGACCTACTGTATAGCACAAGGATCTATATTCAATATCTTGTAATAACCTATAAGGGAAAAGAATCTGAAAAAGAATATATATATATATATATATATATATAACTAAATCACTTTGCTCTACACCTAAAACTAACACAACATTGTAAATCAACGATACTTCAATAAAATAATTTTTTTTAAAGGTTTGCAAAATGCAAGCCTTAGAAAATTCTCAGGAATCATGGGGAAGGATAATTTTTGATATTCACAGGTCCAAGAACTGAGAGTTCTAAGTTCACCTTGCTCTTCAAAGAACAGAGAGACACCAACAGCCTATACAGTGCCTGTTCCTTGGTAAATAGTTTCTTTCCACCTTTCCATCATTAAGTAAACAATTTTTGGATTAGTTAGACTTCTTTCCTCACCTTCCCTGAATCCTATACGAGTTTTTCCAGTATAGTTGATGTCATACTTACATCATTAGCCACTAGAAAGAACTACTAAAATATAAAAGAGATTTTGGGGAAAAAAGATCAAAGTACAGACAACAAGCAAGTAAACAAGTAGGATGAGATGATTCAGAGTGAGCAAGTTGAACCATTTCATTCTAACTTTGTGCTTGTTCTCCTAAGAGCTTATCTTTTCTTCTGAAAAACTTCAGACCTTCCCCAGATTCTCTGAAAATTCCCAACTGTTTATGTTTTGGCAGTCACTTTTATTTGGTGTTCCTGTATCTCCTCTCAAACTCTCCTTGTCTCTCCTCCTCCAGTTTGTATACACTATTCACAAATCCAATTGTGAAACACAGACGTTTTTCCTGATTTCAGGGGTAGGGGGATATATACATATAGATCATATAAGTCTAGAAAATTTTACTGCAGGTTGAAGATTTAATTGAGGATTAAATTTCAGAACCACATGCGAATACCTTACCTTGGAATACTAAACATCCTTGGTCACCAAGAAATTTCACCACTTGTATTCTATGTAACCATCCTGACTCTGGCTCAGGGTGCTTTTTTCTTCACTCCTCTCTTCCTTTTCATTTACTCTGTGCTCTTTCACCCTTAAATTTATCTTCGTTTCTTATGTGGAGAAGTCTAGCTCTCTTTTTTGTTTTGGAGTCTCCCTCTAAACCCTACCCTAGAAGCTTTACTTTCTGATCAAAGACATCTCACCGGAAATGAATCACATTACTCACTTAGGGACAGAATTGTGTTTTAAAGTAGCATAGTAACATTTTTCCTCTCCTCTACATATATCTTTTCTGGTGTAATGGCAAAACCCTGCATATTTATATGCCTCCTTCAGCTCTGCACATTATATGGTTTCAAGCATAATAAATGCTTGCAAGATTTATCAAATTTGGGGACCAGATTCAGAGAGAAAGAAATATGAAATCCAGTTATCTTTACTTCTAATACAGTTTGGCTTTGATACTTACTAAGAGCTAATTATTTGATTTTTTTATACTTCATTTCCCAACTGCAAAATGGAATTAGAATGGTAATATATTGTGCATGTCTTATAGAGTTACTTTATGTATCAAAAGAAATATATATGAGATTATTTTGAAAACCAAGAAGTCTCCTACAAACATTTGGCAATGCTACTAAACTTTATCTTCTACCCTGTAGATAAGGCTGGTATATACAGTACATAAGCATTTTATGATCCTGCTTTTGCAAACACACACATACACAGAGAGAAATTAGAATCCTGTGTAAAATACATAGTAAGTTTCAAATAAACATGAGATAATAAAAAGATTTGTAATATGCATTGGAGGTTATCAGTGGACTTATGGAAATAAGTAAGAATGACCATCTATGAATGTGACCTTAGAAACTGTTACCAATAAGTGACTGTCTCTGTGAATATAGTTAAATATCATCAGAGAACAAGTCTTAAGTCACTATTTTACCCACAAAAATCCAAATTTATTTCTCATTTACTGGAAAAGCAGTGACAGGGTATTTTTAAGACACAAAGCAAAATGCAGAAATCTGTAAATTATGATGACAAGCATATTAGGATAATACTTATGCCAGTCAAATAGTTCTACTTCTTTATTTCTTATCCTGCGAAAACATCTCTTCAGTATCGGTGGTATTTTTCTTCTGAGATGAAATTTTATCAGTTTAACATTACCTTTTCTTTACTTCCCCCTTACTATGTCTCCCTAGGTACCTAAGAAAGACAGAGCTGGAACACTGAAGGCCCCATCATGGCACTTATCTAGGACTCTGGGATAAAAGGTATAAAATGGGTGGACCCATCCACAATTAATCATGGATGGTGATATCTTTATTGGCTACTGACCTTGCAATGAGTTGCATGAGTTATAAGAAGGTTCTCTGTTACCTCAGTCCCTATTCTCTTGAAGCAGGATATAAATCACTTTAGCCCCATGAATTTCTCATATTTACAAAGTATACTTCCAAATTTTCCACAGAGGATGCAGGGTAACCACTTCTTTTTTTGCAATTTAAAAAAAAATAATTTTTTCAGCTTGTTCAGATGTCATGCAAGGAGGCTGATGATGGAGATGATCTGACTGAGAGTGACCTGAGGATCCACGGTGGGTGTCAGCGAGAAGCCTGGAGAGAAGCGGACAGATTCCATCAGCCCCATTTTGAGGTTGTTTGCATTACTTCTTCTCTAACCGAAGCAACACTCATGGTAGATTGCCTTACTCTGTTCCATTAAGAACTGAAGCATGTAATAAATCAAATTCCATAGTGACAAATCTTGTTTCAGTGGCATGATAAGTTGCTTCTTGGCTGAAATTCAGATGAAGAATATCTGGATTTAGTAAATATACTTCTCCATATTCTCTTGAAACCTAGAATTTAAGTATTAAGTGATGCTTGGAAAAATGGGTGAATAGAAAGAAGAGAGAGGGACATGGCCTTCAGAAATATCAAGAGATTTCAGTGGACAAATATCTTAGTGTGAATTCTGAATAATTTTTCCTATGTATGTAGTTATGCTCATGAGGAGAAAAATAAACTAAATATATTAAGCCTTGTTCTTAAAGACTCTATGTATTAAATGTAAATGTCCAAGACCATTACACAGTAACATGTCACACAAAATGTATACTCTACCATAAAGGAAAATATAACTTTCTATCAAAAGAAATTACCCTAGTTTTAGTTTCATTAAACCCAGGGGAAACTAATGCTAACAAACCATCTATTAGAGAACTTTTAACCAAATGTTAAAATTTCAAGCTATAAAATGGAATCTAGCCACAGACTAACATGAACTTCCCATTTTGAAAGATATTGGATTAAACTATTTAGTTATTAAAGAGACGTTTTTCAATATTTACTATGCATAATTGCTATTTTGACACATTGAGGGGCACAATGTATAAAATGTCATCTCTGCCCCTAAGGTTTTAGTTGCCCATGGGCAGGATAAAGACACCCATGTGTGTAACTAGAATACAAGGCAGGCTAAGAGAAGTGCATTATGTTAGGAATAAACCACGCTTTGGTAACTTAGAGCATAACATTTGGTTTTAATCATCATTCAAATTTCATAATAGCTAAAGCATCTGACTCTGGCCTTGCAAAAGAGTGATCGTCTGATATGCAGAAACTGGGAGACACATCAGGTAGTGACAGCAAAAGCAAAGTCACAGGGACAGCCGTAGGAAGAGTAATCTCTGACATTGAATGAGCTCATCCTGTATGCTAGGCACTGCTCTAAGCATTAACCTGCTTTAACTCATTTCATTCTCACAAAAACCCCAGATGGTGGGTACTCCTATTATTATTCCCACTCAACAGATGAGGAACTGAGGCACAGAGTGTGTAAGTCATCAGCCTACGTGAGCACTGAGTTTGGTTCTCAAACTCAGTCTGGTTCGCACCCAGTCTATTTTCAGCAAGTTCAAGGGACTAATTATATTTTGAGAGAAGATGGGCTAAAACTAAAGACATATTGTGGAGGATCTCAGACAATGAGTAGCTACTGATTGTTTTTGAGTAAAGAAATGACTAGAGATGTATAATACTTTAGAAAGAAATCCAATATCATTCTGTATATTTGTTTTGGAAAATAAGCCTTGCGATCAAAGGGACTGGTTAGGAAGCTATTGCAATCATCTAAGATAGTGTCGGGAAGGGAAAATGTAAATGTGAAGAAAAATGGGTAACTGCTAGTATGTAGTTTATCTCCTCCTCTCAATTTAAAAAGATATTTACCTTCCACCTCCACTACTGGGTTATCCAGACTTGACAAGAGGACAACATAATCCAGCAAATAGTATATTTAGTCTTATTTACTTAGTGATTTAGGTTGCTTCCCTAGCATAAATTATAAAGCTATGAAGATTATTACTTAATTGCACAAAAGAAATAATACAACAGCTCTGTGTGCCTAGTGACCTGAAGGAATGGACACACTTTTGAAGAATTAACTAATATGTATGCAGAAAAAAATCAAAATTTATCATTACCACACAAACACACTGGGTAAATATTTTTCCAATGTCTTGAGAAAATTCCCCCATTTTAAAACTTTACAGACACAATTTATGATTGATACCCAGTAAATATTACATTTTAATGGTAATGATATTTTACGTCCCCTCTTCATTTTTTTGATACTAAGGTCCTAAGGAATTTGTGACATTCTTATTCTAATGTTATATTTTAAAAGGGTTCTTCTCTAACTTGAGAGTTTTTATGTGAATTTTCATTTTTTTCTGCACTTCAAAAAAGAAAAGCAGGATTTCACTGATTTGTTTTTGGTGCCATCTGTGCTATCAGCAAAGTAAAGCTAGCATAAGTTTAAAACAATGCAAGAGAGAACTATGTAAAATTCAGCTAAACCTGTCACAACGAAACTGCTAAATTTCACAGAGATCAAACTCCAGTACACTGAAAATGTTTCTTGGGTCTGCCTAGAATTTCTCACCTCATTAGGTGTGAAAAACATAAATTGAGCACTGCTTTTTGCAAAATTTTGTACATGATGAGAACAGTTGGGGAAACCAAGCTCTTCATAGCCCTTCGATCTGGTATTAGGAAGACTGAGGAAAGTGATTGAAGGCTGCACATTTTACAGATTCTGGGCACTTGTTCAGTGATTGTTTTTGAATCTTCAAGTAGCTTATGAAATAATTAATTCATTCTCACATTTCCACTTCTTTCCATAACACAAAATTAGCACTTTTTGTTTTTTTAAAAAAATCAGGGAGTTGGAGAGTCAAAAATACCTGGTCAAATTTCATATTCCAAGACCAGTTCCGAGGTCCAGAACTCATGTTTTCTGAGTCAAACTATTCAACTCTAGATACTACATTTCTCTAATACTCCCCATCCTTAAATTTCAGTAATTTCTCTCTGCTTACCAGACATCTTGGTGGGATTTAGCTCTATGTGAATATTAATACATTCCATTTATAAAGGTTGAAAACTCTGACTCATTGCCCATCAAGTTAAAGCACAAATTCAAGATTTTTAAGTACTTAATCTGTACCATGTAATGAGATTTCTATTACAAGTCAAAAAAAGAAGTGCACTTAGGATACAGTCCAAAATAAAACTACCGAGCCTAAGTGTGAATCAGAGCTTCCCAAGCATTTCTTTATTTTCCACACATTTTCCCCCAGCATCTATAAATGAAACGTCTTTTATTATCCCCAATCCTGTACCACAAAAGTCTCCTGTCCTGCATGGAGTATCAAATTTTACAACATACCATCCAAACTTGTGCATCTTTTTATAATAATGTGTATAATAATAATATGTATTAATATATATATAATGTATATATATATAATGTATATAATAATAATAAGAGCATCTCTCATTTCCTATCATTTAACACAAACATTTATCCTTACTTAAAAGAATGATAGAGACCATTGAGTATACACCCACATTTGATACCATTGTTCATTTCCATGGCAACTTGTACTATTTAGCTGCAAAAAGTTACATATGGTTCAAAAGTGAGTAATACAAAAGGTCATTTCATCTTCCAATACCTAAAATATTTTTACACTATATCTCCCACTTATTCCCACCTTCAAAAGCAAAGGACTTTGCAGATTGAAATAATAAAGGGTAATTATAATGTAGTTTAGAAATAAAAAAGGATATGTTTTTAAATCTATGATTGATAATCCTACTGTTTGTCCCTACTAGTATTCTAGAATAGTCAACAGAGAAAATGACTCTAGAATTCAGTGTGGATTCAAAGGCTATGCTGGCTAACCCCATTTCTTTCTAGATAGCATTGCTGGATCACTAGATGAAGCCAGTGTTGCAGAGTATATTTGATAATTTGTTATGACAATTTAGTTGGAAACTAAAGTATTTTATGTTAGTGAGTATATTATAATTAACTCTGGTAAATGATACCAAAATGATTATTTTAGCTTTCACTATTCCAGGCAAAAACCTGAAGGGAGAAATCAGTGTAATCATGCTTTCTTCCCCAAGATAAAGGGGAGAAGTAAATCTGTTATTTCGCTAAAGTAAAATTTTTAATATATTTTGTTTTAAAAAACAGCTGACAAGGAGGAGGTATCTCAATGATAGTACTTGTAGAGAAACAGTAACTTCCCACCAATGAGGTTAATGTTGATAGATAATGTCCTTTGGATATTTCAGAAGACTCAGTATTGTCTGTTTACTTGCCTAAAAGAGAATAGTTTGGCTTCACTGGGAGGATGAAATACTTTGAATTTGTAACTTTTCTCTAAAGAAAAGCAATCTGCTTTTATCAACTAGAGAACAGTGTGAGAGGAGAAGGAGTGGGGGCAGGACACACATTTATTGCCAACAGCACAGCAAACAATGAGAATTGAAAATTTATTACGTAATCAGTAACATACTAGAATTTGTGCAAGGGCACAAAAGGAATTATCGTCCTCACTGAACTTGCACTATATGAAAGGAAGCACAAAACCAAGACTATAGAACCTCCTATCAGGGTGAGTAGGGGCCTTTTTCCAAGTACAGTTAAGCAAGTGTTCCTGCCTCAGTTAGGATTCTTAGGTGAAAGGGTATTTATTAAACCTGGAGTTCTGGGGAAGAGGGCAAGTTAGGAACTACACTATTTAATTTTCATTTCGATGTCCATTAGTAGAATCCAATGGTGAGCTCAGAAATCTAAATAGAAACATCATGTCATAGTTTTGATTGTTCTAAAATTATGTATATAATGTAGAATATGCCTATAATCAGAAACAGTCATCTTCTTGCTATTTATATGTAACTGAATCCCCATGTGTCGGGGGGAAATCAAGGAGTACATACATTTGTACAAACTCTCAAAGCTCTGATGTCTCAGGTACATTCTGTTCAAGCAGTAGCTGGCATGTTGGGATTCTTTCTTCCCTAAGATCTTTTTGTGCAGGGGACAATGATCACAGAAACATGGAATGCAGTACTTTTCTCTTTAGGCATACAGACTGAGTTCAAGGACATTTTTCAAACATATCTCAGTAAAAGTTTACGGACAGAGAACCACTCAAATTAAGAAGACGTTGCCTAGATCTTTTTGGTTTGACCTTTATATACAGCCTGTAGAAATGTGTTCAATTCTCATACTTATCATCCAATGTATAGCTTAATAGCCCTCTCCACTTAATGCTATCTGAAGGTTTAAGAAGAAAACTTCGTCTTTAGAGAAGGACAAAGTGAATAAGCCACAGTCAGTTCTGTAGCAGTGAACACAGGACTTCTCTTGTGAGTGTATGTGTGTTTGTTTGATTTTGAATGATCAACCACTTGAGGGTCCCTCTGACATAATCTGGTCACCATATTCCCATTTCACCCACAATGGTTTCATAACAAAGTATCAGATATACTCTGCAACATTGACTTCATCTCGTGATCTAGCAATGCTATCTAGAAGGAAATGGGATTAGCAAGCATAGCCTTTGAATCCACAGTGACTTCTAGGAATCCACACTGACTTCTAGAGTCATCTTCTCTGTTGACTAACTATTCTAGAATACTAGTAGGGACAAAGAGTAGGATTATCAATCATAGGTTTAAAAACATATTCTTTTTTATTTCTAAAAGAGGACAATTTCCTATCCATAATCTCCTTATCTTCTTAAAGATTATTGATGGTAACATTGAGAGCGCTCCTATAAATTCTTTAGACCTCAGAAAATAATGGTGCATACCTGCAGTCAGATCAGATGAAGCGTGATGCAGGAATGCAGAAGTATTTCGTCCCCAAAGTGCTGTTCCTTGAAGTCCTGTAAGACATATTGTGCTGCAAGGTCTTCCCTCAAGCCCACCCAACAAGTTTATGACTTAAAACCTACTCCAGAGAACACAGTCTTCACTGCTCTCCCTCTAAATTCACCTCTCTGTCAGCTTCTCTCCTCAGTGTCTATGGAGAGGTGGTCCTAATGGGATATGTTAGGACATACTTTAGGAGGCATGCCTCGTAACACAAAGATTAACTTTCAGACACAGAGACAGTATTGTTCCGAGGTCTATGAGCCTAGACAATACCTGGTTGAATATGTTAACGTGTCTTAAGAAAAAAATATACTATACACAAAAGTGGGAATAAGCTGGTTAGCTTCAAATGTTGAGAAAAGGCAGAATGACAGGGATGAGAGTTAGGGTCACTCATGTCCAGGGCATAGGTCTTAATCATCATGGTTTCTTTGGTATTATCACCCATACAGATATCTCAGTTAAGAAAATTTAAGACTAACTTGACCTTGTTTTTCGTTCATGCTCATCAAGAAAACTGATGATTTTTCTTCCCAAGTAGTAATTCTCTACCAAGAGAGGATCTTTTCCATATCTTCCAGTTTGAGCAACTTCATCAAGTCAAGTTCTCAATATTGAGGATTTAACATATCATGAATGGTTCTAAGTGTTAAGTATGAATTTATTTAATCCTCACAACAATCCTATGAAGTACTGAGAGCTACAACTCTTCTTCTGTTCCTGCTAATCTTTTGAAAATGCATGTACCATTCTTTTAAGCAGGAAGTTCAGTCTCTTCTTTGTGGCCTCCTTGATCTCAGCTTGGCTGGTCATCCTAATCCACAAGTGGGCCAACCAAACTCCTCAACAATAAAGAGCTGAAGAATCTGTTAATTCACTACTGCTGCTATTTCTGATCATGTACAATCTAACAGATATTTTTCTGTGACTGTTTTGGGCCTCAGGCTAAACTAGCTTATATTCATATTTACAGTTATTTTCCTGTGAGCACAATAGAATGCCAAGAGTTCTGAGTCATAAGGGGCCCTAGTCTCAGCCACACATGGTGTCAGATCTGCCCTCCCTCTCAACGTTTATATCCTTGGATTATGCTTAGGTCACTGGATTAAAGTTCTCTTCTGGAGCCATTAATGTCTTCTCCCCACAGCTTGAATTTAGTCACCCTAGTCCTTCCAAGTGGGCTTCCCTAATTTTTAACTGCAAGATCAGAAAATTGAGGTCTCACTCTCTTATTTTCTAGAGGGTTCCTGGATCCATGTTGCAAATTTCTTTTTCCTTTCCCATAGTAGCATATCAAGTGATATTGTGTAGAATACACCTTTGTCAGGCTATAGAGGATTCTATTACACTTTTTTCCAAGTATAATGGGTGAAATAAGACTTATACATAACCAGAAGGCCACATAGCGTCACTTTTAAGAAAAAGATAGATGATTTGCTAAGTCCTTCTTGACCAAGAATGTCTGGAGTTACTTATTCATCTTTATGTAAATTTGTATACATAACCTTCATGTACATTCATTATATTTAATTAATTAAAATACTTGTTTCAATTTCCCCTTAAGAAGTGGATCCACTTTTTGTGCACTAGCATGGCCCATGTAGGCCAAGGTGAAGGACTAAAACTAGAATCAAGTTGAACTGAGTAGAACATGCACAGTTTAATCACGCTGAGCTACCCTCTAGAATGTCCTAGGCTTTCCCTTCCCTCAAGCATCTATACATGCCTCCCACCTTGTCTCTGTCACTCTTCCAAAGGGGAGAGCCCTTTGGCCTGTTTTCCTCCCACTCACCCTGAAAATCTTAGCTGGACAGCACCTCCTTCCCTGGAGGTGGGGAACATGCCTTCTGCCTGGCATGTTATCTGGCACGTGGTAAGTGATAAATAATGTTGAATGAATTAATAATCTGCAAGTTGGCCACCAGATCTCAGCTGTATCCACCTGAAATCACACTATCTCATCTTCCTCAAAACCAGTTCTCCCTCCACACTCCTCTATCAAGAGATCCAATATTCTCCTTGTCATTCTGAACCATAACCTTCTAATCACTTTGGCACATCCACTCCCCTTCATCTCCTACTCTAGTTACTTTAAAATGTCTGATAATTTCTTTGTAATGTCACTTGGATTCTGCCTTCCTCCATTCTGACTATGCCTTTACACCCTTATGATCTAATATATGAATTACTGCAATCGTCTCTTAAATGGTCACCCAGGTTTCAGACTCCATAAACATACCAAAAGATCCTAAATCTCACTGCTAGACTAATTTTCCTAAAATACCACCTTCATTATGTCACTTGTTTGTCTACTAAGTCAGGAAAAAATGTCTCTGTCATTTTTAAGGACCTTCATAATTGGACACATGCTAAGTCTCCAAACTATTTTCCATTTACACCCTCTGTTCTCATCAAAGAAATTTCCTTATTACCCCAATAGACAAAGCATCCAGTCTCACTTCTTTCCCATATTAGAATTTTGGGTTATATACTATATATCTACCCTATATTGTAATATGTACAATGGTTGCTCCATATTGCAATGTATTTAATACATGACACATCATCCAAAGTTAAGTTCAAGTGACCAATGCCTACATGAAGACATCTCTCACTACACCACATGAACCTAT
Source organism: Globicephala melas (assembly GCF_963455315.2). Classification (NCBI taxonomy): domain Eukaryota; kingdom Metazoa; phylum Chordata; class Mammalia; order Artiodactyla; family Delphinidae; genus Globicephala; species Globicephala melas. Next base: position 46,151,290 of record NC_083331.1, read on the forward strand.
CAGTATCTCAACACCCTTATTAAAAACATCATTTTCTACAGCAATTTCTCTGCATTTCATTATGGATTATCTTTTATGTTTTTCTGATTACTACATGTGACCTAGGCATGACTTCTTGATATCAGTGAGTATCTTTAATCAATAGCAAAATATTGTACGCAGTAGGTGTTCCTCAGATTCTTGGAACTGTATTAGTCAATTCAATAAATATTTATTAAATAACCACTATATATCAGGCACTGAGGATACAGCAGAAAATTAAACATACTTGCCATTATGTTCTAATGGTAGATATTGAAAACAAAAAAGAAACAAAACAAATAAAAAACATTTCACATAGCAGTGTGTAGATTGCATATTGATAAAATATTTACATTAAATCACGTTACCTCGCAAGTACAAATAGAAGACTCTTGGATTCATGTGTTGTATTTGAAAAATCTTACCTCCTCTAACTGCTATCCCCAAAACCAACCTCTACTTTCACTGCTTTTTAGGCATAGATTAGTCCTTATTTTTGCAAGTGCACTTTCGTAAGACTTAGTATCTTCAAACCAGAATGAAACTGAAATATTATCTTTAAGAATTAATTATAATTGAATATATGCCAAAAGTACATAAAGAAGAAAAGATCTGGCATGCTATTCTGCCAGAATAGAAATAGATTTTGGACTCACTTCAGTTTCTAGTAAATTAATGTCCAAAAGCACACGAGAGCAAATGTGCACACATTTGTAATCTCGGCAAAGAGGTCAGGGTGTGCACAGAACCTAGAATTTCATCTTTCCCTCTCCTCCAGAAGGTTATCTTGCCTGTGGTCTCTATATAATGTTTATCAATCATGATCTCTGAAATGCTTCCTAATGTCCATTCTTTTAAATATCTCTCTGTACATGTATGTGTAGTTTTACCGTTTTTCCTGATAAAGAACATATTTTACACCTTTCTATATAGTGGAAGGGAGGCATAATGTGTTCAGTTGATTCGCCTCCATAAGGACGTGCAAAGTGAAATTCACTGAACTATTGACATTCATCAGAAGAATCATAGTTGTGTGTGTATATATACATACATATTCATCACATCTTATTAGGTCATAACTGTGTGCCAGGCATTGTGCGCAGCTCTGAGGATGCTGACATTAGACATTACAATTCCTGCTCAGGAGGAGTTCACAGTCGAGTGAGGAGGACAAAACTCACAAATGATCCACCGTGGTGCTGGGTGAGATGTATGGTACTAGAAACATAAATAGTTTCACTTTCAAGGAATTTTAGCTCTGAAAGAAACCTCAACATCACTGAGTCCAACTCAAGTGAGAGAAAGGAGGTCCATATATCCTGTTGGTTCCTCAAAAGCAGCTGGAACCCAGGTCTCCTGAGACCAGGAAGATCTCACTCTGGTTCTGCTTTCTCATAATGCCATTTGCTAAAAGATTGACTTGTTTTCTAAGACCAGGTGATTTGCACAGTCAGCAAATTAGTTAAATGTATAAAACAAGCTTTAAAATATATTAAAAGAGTAACACAAATTAGTTACTATCTCACAAAGCATGATGATAAATATTGTCATTCAGTATGTGAGATGCATTACACTATCTGTTATTCCTGTCTAATTTCCTGATTTCTTCCACTATTGTGGGTTGTTCAAATTATTAAATTAACTTCAGTGTTTAGTTCATACTGAACCATTGCCAAATTCAGTGACAGAAAGAAAGATATAGGGGTAGCCATATATAAAATTACTGTTGGGTAAAACAAATGATTCTTCTTCTTGGTCATAAAAAAATACACACTCTTCTGGTGAATTGTCTCATCCAAAAAATGAGATTCTTATCATATGAGTTTTATGTTCTCGATCTATTCATATATATATATGTATATATATTATGGGTTTTTTTCCTTTTAAAAATGTCTGCATTGTCCAAAACCTTGTTTGAATGCTAGTAACTCTGATATAAATGTGTATGCATATCGTGTGTGTTTTCCAGGTCCAACTTTCTAAGTTCAATAGGACTTTGTGTTATGCTTTATGAGAAACGACTAAATTGGACCATTTTTTATAACTATTGTAATATTGCATTGGATTTACTAAAGCCATTTTGCTAATGCTTCTTTTCAGAAAACACTGATACTTTCAGATACCTTCTATGCTTACCTTTTAATGAAGACGATTTTAAGGTGATTCTTTCAGATTTTAGCTACTTGGTTTCCTATGCATTTTTAAGGTATGTATATGCAACACTCCAAAAGAACCACACCCACACAAAAAATGTATGTGTAGTAGCAATCATATCAGAAAGAACAGAAAAACATTTTAAAGCAAAGGAGGAATGTCACTTATTCAGGAAATAGAAAATATTTCTTATTCCGTGGTAGAGATTTTTATATTTACAAAGAAATGACACTTTAAAAGATAATTATTTGTTTCAACGAATGTTTTTAAGAAACTAAACTAAAACTACAGAAATTAATTTAATACACTATCCATTTAAATCAAGTATCTTTTCTCCTTGTGAAATACCTAGATAACTGAGGTAATTTGAAGGAACTTTTAAAATTACCTGGCAAATTGCTTTGATCTTCCGCCTCAATATTCTATTTTACTTTGCAGATTAAATAGTCTTACCCTCCAAATAGAATAATTTCCTCCTATCACTACTTCTGGGTCATTGTCAGTTCCCTGGGGAGTTGTAAGATTAAAGGTGTCTAGGATGTGCTAGAAGATCCCAGCTTTTAAATCAATCTGATTTCCTGTCTTAAGCAGGCAATTACCATAGCAAAACTTCCTGAATTCTGTTTTCCAAGCCTTGGGAAAATGGAGTCCTGAATAATTTCAATGGTAATTTCTACATGTCACCCTTATATTGTTTCAGTAAATAAAAGTTTCCTTAAACACCATCAGCAACAATATGGGTGAAACCTGTTTTTTTTAGTTTTATCAGTTCTAAGTTAAAATGCCTCCATTTATAAAACCCTAAAAAAATACTTGCTCTCAACCTCTGTTTTCTATTCACTGGGACAGAACAACTGCCGTCTGGAAGCCACAGGCACATCTGTAACTATATCAGCCATACAATTAGAAGTCTAGTCTTCAGAAAGTAATATTTGAAGAGTAACAAAAATCAGTTTATCCGACCTGCATAAAGCCATTCAAGTATACTATATTTATCATATTAAAAATGCATCATTAAAATTTAAAAGCAGGGGCAGTTGCTCAATAAGCTAATGGTATAGTCTGAAAACTCCGGTCAAGATTGTGTTGTTGAATTCGCAGTTGGCTAAAGGGGAAAGAGAAGGAGGCAGGGAATGTGAATGACCTTGCACCAAGGTGGTAGGCCCTCAGAGATTCTGCCGTCGGCTGGGGTTGAGCTCCACTCGGAGGATGTTTACTGCACTGCATCCTGACAGCTGAGAATGAAAGTGTCCCTCTAAACACATGAGCTTGAAATTGCTTCACCTTAGAGCCTAAACGTCTGTCTCTATAGGCGTGTGAATGTGAACACATATTTGTATTTATGGGGAGAATTTATGGGCTTTTGCCTGTGTGCAACAATGACTCCAGGCTCGTCAGAGAACATGTTGTAGAAAACAGCATGAAGAAATTTAACGAGAAAAAAGAAAACGGATGGAAGAAAACTTAACCTTCGTGAGAATCATGTCGATTTATAAACTAGTAAATGATCACCTTTATTACTGGTTGGTTTATTCACCTCACATCATCTTGAAAAGAGCTAGACAAGGTTCCTGAAATCTATTAATTAGTTTCCTCTAGCAAATATTAACTCAGCAAAATCCTATTCTTTCATTAAATATGTGTAGAATGTTAAATTGAAATATCTACATCTGTATACCTAGTCCCTGAGTAGATAAATCTAACTTGCAAAATCTTTTCTTAAAAATATAATTTAATAGCAAACTTACTTGATTGTTTTCTTTAATTCTTTTGTGACAAATTGTGCACATCTAAATTTACTATAGTTAACATATCTACTCATTGGTAACAAGAACATTACAAAATAATGATAAATATAATTTTCACCTAAAATCTTCTACAAGGGAGATGACCACAGAGTAAAAATTAAAAAGAGATAGATAAAAGAAAAATAGTCAGCAATTGCCTTTTCACTGTTTGGGACATTCTTTTTAAAGTGGTAGCTGTGACATAAAATAGGTGATATATCTGTTTAAGGTCTTTGGGATGGCACTTTCCTTAACAAACATTTTAAATACTTTATGAGAAAAAAAACATTGTTCTCTCATTTCTAATAAAATATCATGGTATATAAGGCCAATCTGTGAACTAGAAATAGAACTACTTTCTTTCTTTTTTTTTTTTGGAGTAGTAGAACCGCTTTGGCCGTCAATGACTATCCTCAATTATTAAAAATAAGGAAACCATATCAAAATATTTATTAAATTACTATTTAGCCAAACTGTCAGAAATATTATTTTTTACTTTTGGATAAATTAGTCTACATTTAGAAACCACAATACTAAGGTAGTCTTTCAGGGACAAAAGCCTTAAAAATCTAAAATTCTTAAACGTTATTTAAAGTAAGAATCTGTTTTTCCAGGTAAACATAATAATGTTTCCTGGATTTGTTGTTTTAGTTTTTAGTGGGTTAGGCACTGCTTCTCTTCCTTAACATCTACTATATTTTCTTAATCTTTTCACATTCCTCTTCTTCTGGGTATTCTCTGTAAGTAATTATTTACTTGCCTTTATAAGCTGATCAATAACCAACTGTGAGATAATTTACAGGCCTTGTGAAATATCTGTCCATGTGTATACTTTTTAATGTAATGGATTTCAGAGATATGCAGCTTGAAAGATAATCTTCAGCAGATGCATTTTATATTAAACATTAACATTGCTGACTTTCTAACACTGAGCACTCCAACCTCAACCATAACACCATTTTCTCTTGCACCAACTTTGTATTCACCTATATATGCATTGCAAATAGCAAAATGTTCCCCTATATGTGCTTTCAAAAAAATCATATAGGTTTTATGAAATGTGCAGTTTAAAAAAAAAGCAACGTCCTGCTGAATATGAAAAGTTACAAAGGGATTGATTGTTTAGTTCCAATGAGATATCTTTGTTAGTTATTATACTTTGTTAACAGGGATTAAGTTCTCAAAGACTCATAATAATTGGTGACTACTAATTTTTCCACTTGGGCAGACTATTTAAACATGAAAAGATAAGATTTTTCACAAAAGGAGGATGGGCTGAATGAACTAAGCCTCCATGCATTCACTTACTTTGTGTGTTTGTTTAATAAATTCTCATTTAGCATTTTCTATGTGCCTGGCTCAGAAGTTACTTTTTATCATATACAATCCCAGCAGGTAAAAGAAGCTGGAAATTGTCAACTGAGATTTTTTTATTTTGAATTTTATTTATTTTTTATACAGCAGGATCTTATTAGTTATCTATTTTATACATTTTAGTGTATATATGTCAATCTCAATCTCTCAACTGAGATTCTGAAACAAAATTTTAAAGGATATATTTACAGGTGTGGGCAAAGTTAAGAAAAATCTACAACTTTTTCAGGTCTCCAAGATAAAAAGCAGTGTGAACTCAGAACGCCATTAATCTCACCATTAGGCTTGAAGGAGAAAGAGAAAAAAAAAATGATATAACCACATGTTCAGTTAGAACTGTAGCCGCCAGGACATGAGGAGGGAATGCCTCCCAGTTGGAGCTTCCTCTTCTGCCCACCACCTCTGCCTGGGCTTCCCATTGGCTGGACTCCAGGGAAGCTGGGAATAAGGGAGCCCAGGTGATGTAGTCCACAGGGTCAGGCTTCAAGGGCACAGAGCAGGACAATGAAAAGCAGAGAATGGAGAAAGGGAGTTGGCAACTGAGAATAGTGCTTCCTGGTGCTGAAGATAGGATATGAATAATAAAAGGACCTCACAGATTAACCAGGTATTTGGGTATGTAAATAAATATCAGCAAATAATTTCAGTATGGAGCAAGGACGCAATACTAGAATAGATTTCTTAGTAATGATGCAAAGCATGTGGAGATTCTTTTCCATTTAATGAATCTATGTAAGCTTTACAGAGAATCAGAGGAAACAGAACTCGGGCACACTGATTTGAGCTCTGGTAACAAGCACAGCAGATGACCAAGCTGCAGTATTCTATCATGATGGTGAAATTACAAGTAACCAAATTCAAGGATAAAAAATAATGTGGGCCAACCTAAAAGCCTACACTCTAGACCCTTTAAAAATACACCTTTATGCTTTCACTCTAAAATATTTAAAGTACTTTTATATGCCAGGTACTGTAGTGGGCTCGCACAGTGCCTAAAATTTAGTTAAAGATATCAGTTGGGCCCGTGAGCCATGGCCGCTGAGTCTGTGCGTCCGGAGCCTGTGCTCCGCAATGGGAGAGGCCACAATAGTGAGCGGCCCACGTACCACAAAAAAAAAAAAAAAAAAATGGTATCAGTAGATTGAGGAAATGGAGGATGTTTTGTGAACACATAGTGATGACACTGAACCTGCTATCCAGGTAACAGAGATGTCATCTTGTAGGAAGTGATGATAAGTTGAGACTCCAGAGATGACTAGAAATTATTCATTTAAAGATGGAGGGAAAGGTTTCCAGGGAGAAGCATCTATGAAGGTCCAGAGATGAGAGAGATCAGGGTATGCTCAGAAAACTGAAAGGAGTTCAGCTTGAGGGAACATCAGGCAACCATAATAAGTGAGCACATTTTTTGAGCACTTAATATGTGCCAGGCACTTCTCCTGATTCGTCCCACTTAACTTTTAAAACAATATCGCAAGGAAGTACTACTGTTGTCTGCCTTTTGCAGTGGAGGAAACAAGAACTGAGAGGTTGAGTCACACCTGTAGTAAGATTCCTAGAAATGACATGATCGGTTTTGAATGTTAGGGACTTCCCTGGTGGCGCAGTGGTTAAGAATCCACCTGCTAATGCAGGGGACACGGGTTTGAGCCCTGGTCCAGGAAGATCTCACATGCAATGGAGCAACAAAGCCCGTGCACCACAACTACTGAGCCTGTGCTCTAGAGCCTGCAAGCCAAAACTACTGAGCCTGTGTGCCACAACTACTGTAGCCCGCATGCCTAGAGCCCATGCTCTGCAACAAGAGAAGCTACCGCAGTGAGAATCCCATGCACCACAACGAAGAGTAGCCCCTGCTGGCTGCAACTAGAGAAAGCCCGCATGCAGCAATGAAGACACAATGCAACCAAAAATAAATAAATAAATAAATGTATTAAATTTTTTTTTTTTGAATGTTAGAAAGATTCCTCTAACAGCAAGAGAGACAGGTATCATAGGGGTGTAAGATGGATGCTGGGAGACAAATTATTTGATGAGGACTTAAACTAAGGCAGTGTGGCTTGTGTAATGTAGGGAAGAAAGGAGATGTGGTAGACATCACCCAGATAGAATGGAAGGATATGGTAACATGAGAAGAGCAGAATGTGGAAAATGAAAACTCTAGGGAAAGCCTGAGTCTCTGGCTTAGTCAACAGAGCAGAGCAATATCATTAGCCAACATAAAACAATAAACAAGAAATAAATTTGTAAAGAAAGAAAATCGGTCTCCTTTAGAACATGACAAGGGGCACTTGTGGGACATGAAGTTTGAAATGTCCAGGAACAGCAGGATAAATGTAGGAATAAACAGTAGGAAAGCTAGTCTGAAGCTACAGAGAGGGGAGTTACTGGCATAAGTGAGGCTCTCGTTCAATGAGAGGGGATGAAATCACCAAAGGAGAGTGTATCACATCGCAGGTCTAGAGAACTGAGGCTAGAAGCTCGGAGAACAGCAGCACTGAAGAAGTAGAACAAAGAAGCAAGACAGAAAAGTGACATCAGAGACAGAAGGAATTATTCATACTGATGTTTAACTAAACAAGAACAGAATTTCAAATAAGGATGGATAGACATCATCAAATATCCTAGGTGGGTTCGGAAGAGTCTTTGAGGTTTGGGGATTTGGAGGTCATGGATAAACTTTCATGTCCAATACAAGCCAGATTTCTCCAATGTGAGGGAACATCCTTGCTGCTTACCTGTGAGAGAGCAAAAGAACATTTGAAGCAACACTTCTTCTTGATTTCAAAAAAGTTAACAGTCAGCACAGTACTGTGGCTAACACATGGCCTTTCAGCCAGACCACGTGGTGTTCAATCTTGAGTTGCAGGTTATTGGCTGGGTTACCTGGCAGATTGCTTATTATTTCTGTGTTTCAGTGTCTTCAATGGCAAAATGAAGATGACAATAATAATATCTACCTCATAGGTTCTTGAAAAGAAGACAATGATTTGATAGAAGCAAAGTGCTTGGGGGAGTACTTCATAAATGCTAAGTATGATGTTAAGTGTAAGCACTTTCTATTATTTTTATCTACTTTGAAATGAAGGCTCAAAGTAAAAATAAAGATGAAAAAAAAAGAGATTATATGACAACAGAGAGAAATTGAAAGTGACCTTAACAGAATTTGGGAAAGAAAAACTGAAAAAAAAAAAAAAGCAAATAAATCATTGCAGGAATTATAAGCTAGCAAGGCAAATACATAAATATTAAAAATAGGTAGACCCTTTTGTCATTAGAAATTATCTTGAAATGTCAAATCATTAAATGTTTCAAATATTTTAAATGTAAAATGCATTTAAGGTTTTTTTCGTGTTATGTATATGCAGTTATGGAAAAATCACATGCTTCAGATCTTTTTACGTTTCTTCAAAGCATTATTTTAAATGCACACTTTGAGGCTTTTCTTTTCTATGTTAATAAGCTCTTTACCTGAACTTCTATCAGTAAAATGAAGGAAGAGCCAAGATATAATAAGTGAAGACACTAAATCAACATATTTTTAGGTCAAAGCTTTATCTTTTTCATCAATGGCAGCTTATTAATGTATTTAATTCTAACTTTATCTTTTGAATATAAATTTAAGAAATAAATGAAATTTGGAGTTCTCATCTTAACACCAATATTTCTAATTAGTAAAAGAAATTTGTAAGCTAAATAAACATCTTCTGTCTGGAACATCATCAGTTCTGGCCATGACTCCCTTGAATAAAATTTATTTATTATTTTTAAAACATCTCATAATGTGATATCATGTATTTTATTCATATTATCTTATTTTGAGTTTTGTTTGAAAGGATTATTTGTTAATTAGTAATGCGGGATAGTTATTCTGAAGCTAGTTTTCTGAATAAGAAAAATGTTTTATGTAGCATTTATCTTATTTTTTTACATCTATCTTTTTTCACATGTGTATTTTAATCTTTTGAACATTGGTTTTTCTGTACTTTTCTATAACATTACATAGTTAGTCTTAGATTCATGTCTGAGTTTAACCAAGAATTTTTAAAGACTCTTGAGCTGGTTTCAATTCATTGTATGCGATGCTCTAGCTTTTAAGATTTCTTACTTAAAATATGAATAATGGAAAACCATATATAACAAAAATATCTTAATTTTGGAGATAGATCATGACTGTTATTGTCCAATAATATGACAAACTCTGCTTCTTAATGTGGGTGTGTCAGTGTGTGTGTAGTTGAAATTTTAAAGGAATTGGGATGTTGATATGATTTTTGTTAAAAATGTTTTTGAGAAACTTGTAAGATAAATTTAGCACCCAAAAGACAATTCCTGCTTTTCTATAAATCTTACTAAGTATCACATAAATGAAGTTAAATGCTACTTTTTTTCAATATAATTAAGTAAAAATAAGGACAAAAAACACATAAAACTCTTGAACTCCAAAGGAGTAAGTTAGCAGCATTGAGTGTAAATAATGTTTATGGAGTAAACATAATTGGGCTGCAAGTGAAAAGAGGTTATATATTTAAACCGACTCAACCATCAGTGAAGATATTCTGGAGGAGGTGAGTTTGTTGGACCTGTGTGAATAAAAGACAGGGAAGACTTTCTTGGATTCCTTTTTTCTTTCTAGCTGGTATTTGAATAAATGTGAGTGGGTGAGATCACCCAGGCAGAGTGTGAATTGAGGGCAAATTGAGAAGTGTGAATTGTAAAGCAAACGGGGTCAATGAAACAATCCAGGGGAGACACATATTTTAAAAATGAATACCAGAAATACTAAAGAATATAAGGGGGAACAAAAAGCAAAATGGGGGCAAATCAGGAGAAAGCAGTACCTTGGAGGAGAAATATTGGGGCAAAAGACATTTTGAGCAAAGGGAACATAGGTATTTGAAAAGGAGAAAGTATTCAATCCATTAATGCTATAGAAAGTTCAGGGACAGAAATTCTCCCACAGCTGGATAATTTAGAAGACACTGGTGACCTTTACCAGAGGAAAGAGCAATTGCTGGTATTCGATGCCATATTTCAGGGTGACAAGCACTGGTGATTATTGGTGAGTAAAGAGGGGAAAATAGAGACAGCTATTATAGACTATTCTCTCTGGAAATTTGGCTGTGAATGGACGGGGATAACGGGATATGGGAATGGGTCATGTCAACTACAAATTGGCATTTTCCATTGGCACTTGCCATCTACCTCTACAAGGATTAAATCATGTGCAGCTGCAGCTGCTGACTTTCAACACCCCTTAAAAGGGGTTCAGGGTGGAGAGCTGAAATGAGCCACTCTGTGCTCTGGGATACACTGGCAGAACAGGTCTTCAGATAGTTAGATATTTTCAGGAGCCAATTTTATGAGCCTTGTATCTCCTCATATCTAGAAAAGCACTAAAATCCTCCATGGTGACGTCTGCTCCTCGTGACTAGGAGTAACCTGCATGAAACTAGCAGAAACCTTCTGTAAAAAATATGTGCTTGATTGCATGTATTCCCCCCTCACCAAAATCACATATATACTGACCTTCCCCCCTGCCCCTTTGGGGCAGTTTCTCAGAGCTATCTGGGATGCTGTCTCCCGGCCTGCAATCTTCATTTTGCCCCAAATAAAACTTAACTCTCAACTCTCACGTTGTGCATTTTTCCTTTCTTTTTTTTTCTCTTTTGTGGTACGCGGGCCTCTCACTGCCATGGCCCCTTCCGCCGTGGAGCACAGGCCCCGGACGCGCAGGCTCAGTGTCCATGGCTCACGGGCCCAGCCGCTCTGCGGCACGTGGGATCCACCCGGACCGGGGCACGAACCCACGCCCCCAGCACCAGCAGGCCGACTCCCAACCACTGCGTCACCAGGGAAGCCCTGTGCATTTTTTCTTAAGTCGAGAGTCACATAACCTTGGAGTAAACATAGGGTCATAATAATTGTAATAAAACACTATTTTGGGCCATCCACAAAATCTTTTCAACATTTTAGGGAGTCCCTGAAAATGTATCATTTGCAATCAAAACCCTAGTCCTTGAGCCACATGGAGTCCCTCATGCCTCCAGCATGTGTATGTCAGCACAGTTCTCTCAACTTGATGGCTCTGTTTTCTCTCCAACTTTGGCTGCTTTTGCTGTCGTTGCTGTGTGACATCACCAATTCCTTTTCTTTTAAATATAAAATACAACTTAAGTCACTGGGTCCTCTTCCTCCTTTTTTCTGATGTGTGCCGTCTTTTCCACATCTTTAATTTCTGCTGTAACAGCATCTCTCTGAAGTGGGGAAAACACCACTCTAATCTTACAATTACACATAATGAGCTTTACAGTATGGAGAAAGCATTGTAATTTCCTTGAATGGAAATTATTAATTTTAAACCACAAAACCTAACCAAATCCCATCACACAAAAAAACTAAAAATATTTACCCTGTATTGTTCTGTCTCTACCACATGGGCAGAGTAGCTGGGATTTTTTTCCCTGATACTAGCATTATGTCATTTTTAACATCTTCTCTTCTTGGCATTTGAACAGAAGCTATTGGAGTAAATAATAGAGCCACAAAATAGTCTGAGTAGCACATACTGAATCAGTATTGATGGAGCAGAGAAACTTGGAAGAGCAAATTAGAAGTAATCCCATGGACTTCAGAGCACAGAATGAGAAGCAGATTGGAAATGGCTGGCTATAGATGGATTGAGAACATTTATGTATTTCCTGGATTTTGCTTTAAAAAGTGTACCTTGAGTGAGGTACGTAATCTGAATGAGCAAATTAATGTACAATAATTAAATATCCAGCCAATAAAGTTACACCAAGTAAACCATAGCTTACAAATCTCAGACACTTCAGAAAAATTTTAGAATCACTATTTGATAGGCTAAGACAAAATTAGTTCAGTCTCATAAAATACTGAAATCAAACCTCGTTATTTTTTTAATCAACATGAAATTAAATGTTTACTTTTCAAAAATTTGTTGTCATTGCTCACTAGAGAAAATTAACTGTTTCATTATTTATCATTAGTGGCTCATTTATGTAATGTGCCACTTTGTTTAGGTTTTCATCTTTGAAAAATTAACAATGAATTTGGTTTCTTTGGGGCTCCAGACCCTTATATTTATATGCAAAGTTGTCCACAGAATCTATTTTATGTTATTCTTTTTTAAACTGGTACACACTCTTCACACCTATATTTCAAATGTGGAAATGCATATTTGCAAGCAGTAATACAAAAGCATTCATGAAGAATGCATAATCTCTGAAAATTGTGAAAACATCCCCGCTACCAATACATTTCTAAATACAAAACTGACTACCATATTGTTACTTCTGTGTAGCAGGAGAAGTTCATTTTCAAAACAGATAAAATTCAGTCTTTAGATGTGAATGGTATGAATGACAGTCTTTTCTTTCTTTTTTTTTTAAATTTCTTAGTTGTTTGGGATCCTTAAGCATGCAAGCCTCAAAGGGGAGGGTCCACAAAGGAACCAGGGTTGTCTTATGGCACCCAGTTAAGCCAGAGCTGGGAATGCCTCTGGGTCATCCACGTCAGGAGCAGAAGCACTTGACTTGTCAGTCCTGATGCCATGGTTTGGACGTCCACCACGCCCACGGCCACCTCGTCCTCCCCTGCCACCATGTCCTGGGCGGCCAGGCTCTCAAAAATTGATCTCCAGCTGAGACGTTATATCATTTGCTGGCTTCCGGAAATGGTGATCCATAACCGAGTCTTCAGCGGGAACCTCTTCACTCTTTGACTTATGAAGAACAAATCCCTTCTTCCACTGCCCGTCAGCACCTTCTTTTAGTTTTCAGATGTTAAATTCTACTTTTGCCCGGTCCTTATTTTGAATAGCCTTCCACGCATCCAAAGTCATTTCTTTTGGGTCTTCTTCCTTCACTTTTCAACTTCATTCTCCTTATTTTCAGTGTCTGCCACTGGATGTTCTTCACCTTCAGGTGTTTCCTCAGTCACATTTGATTGCTCCAAGTCAGTTAATTCATCTTTGACAGTTCCCCAGCTGTGAGATCCGCTACCTCCACGCTTGTCCTCATGCTTCAGGCCAGATCCGTCACTTCCACTATGCCTATCAAATTCACGTTTGTCACGAGAATCAAAGCCATCTCCCAGGCCCATTCCCCGTCCACAACCTCCTCGACCTCTTCCAAGAGGTCGCCACCAGGGAAGCCCCCCACCCTTTTCTTCAAGTGGCTTTTCAAATCGTCTTTCACGAGGTGGTCGCCTTTCTGGTCTCCTATCAAATATCTTCTCTTCACCCTGAAGTTGTTGATCAGGTCTTCTCCCAACGCGTCTTTTTCCTTCTTTCTTAAGTGCCACAGGTGGCTGCATCTCCTCCTTCTTGTCAACCACGCCGACGCTGGGAGGCAGCGGGTTCTTGATGTCTTTCTGAGACTCTTTATGCAGCTGTTTGCCCACCGCGTTGGAGTTTGGGCTACGGCCTGAGCTGCGCTCTTGGCCCCAGGGCCCCCAAAGCCGCCCCCGTCGGCTTCTTTTTTCTTGTTCTCTGCTGCCTTCAGCACCTCGAAGGGGTCCGATTTGTTGTCAAATAGCTGGTCGAATCGGTTGGTGACCACGCAGCCGAAGCCTTCCTGTAACTGCCCAGGCATGATGGTGGCTCGGCGTCGCGTTCCTCCACGGATTGCAGCAGGCCGCGCCGAGCTGAGAGTGCCTGCTTCAGCTCTTACCACAAGATGGCCAGGCTATTCTTTTTGAATAAATTTTTAAATGAACATTACTTCCGCTTTCTTCCCAAGACCTTTTTATATTCGTATAAGATTGTTATCCAGATGATTTATTCTTTGCTGATTAAAGATGAAGAAGACCATAAGTTTATTAATTGTTAGATTTATATGTGCAACGTGAAAGTGAGTGAATCAAATGTAAATCCCATGTCGTGTGCAAATGCACAATAGATTTATGTAATCTAACAAATTTATAAAGGAAATTTGACGGTATGCACTAAAAATTATTTTGCGGCACACATAACATAAAATTTGCATTATAAACCAAGATACTGTCTGCAACTCACATATGCAGGGGAACATGTCTGCATCCTCAAAGCCGCTCTAACCCTACAAGTACACATAAAGAGCTTTATAGTATGGAGAAGGCATTGCAATTTCCTTAATGGAAATTATTAATTTTACGCCACAAAAACAAACCGAATCCCATCACGCACAACCTAAAAATCTAGAATCCCTAATGTTCACCAACTTTAGTATCTTGAGCCTTGAATTAAATTTGTAGAACTCAAATCCTACATGCATGCATACATCCTCTGGATTAGACAATGTGGTTGTCATTCTAGCATTATATTGCTTGAGGTCCAATGTTCTCAAATTTTTACTTCCAATTTTCATACTTTCATCTGTACTTATATTAATTTTGGTCATGTTTACCTTAGAAGTAGACAAGGGTGATAATTTATTTATTTTAGATGATACCTAGCTTATTTAGAGCAAGTAATTTCATACTCTATGAAAATTAAAATATTGTGATTATGAGACTTTTTGTCAAAATCAAGATCTATTGTTAGGAGACACTGACATGATGCTTTATAACTTTTTAGTCATCCAGCCAAAGGGTAGTTTGGTTTCATAGATAACTATGTTAATGATCATTTCAAATTTTCCTATTATTAGTGCAGCTTTATATTTAGAAGAGTTGGTGAATAAAATAATTATCCATCTTGACTGTAGAGCTTGTCTTTCTAACTGTCCTACATAAAATCTTTAGGCAGAAGAAACAATCAAAGCTTTGTAGAACAAATGAATTAATTGTAAAATTAATTGGGCCATCTTTCTACTTTTAAAAATCAAGTTACATTTTAGTGAGTCTGTGAACACTTTTACTAAAGAAAGCCACAATCAGACTGAATATACTAATGAAATTGTCTCCCTACATTTTAGGGAATTATCTTCTGTATCTTATCAAGGATGCTTAATATATATTATAAAGCAAAATTAAGAAAAAATACTAAAAAAAATAACGGTGAACTATTTCATATGATTTTCTAGAGATGAGAAACATCACTGATTTGCCAATGATACAAATGTTTTTTTGCATTAGCTTTTAGATTGGAAGGCTCTATTTCCACAGATTTCACATTAAGAAACTTTCATTCCCTACAAATACTGACTCCATAACAATAGCCAAAGAAAGTATGCTTTGTACCCAAATTGGCTGATATTTCACTCATCAGTTTTTTTGCTGATTTTTAAAATCTTGCTTTAATATTTGCATCACAGCACCAGAGAAATTAAGTTAGACACTGCAGAGGAATTCTGCAACACTATAAAAAAAGGCTTCTGCAAGTTTGTTTTTATTTTTTTTAAAGAATGGAGTCAGTGTGTCATTTTTGTGCCCTTTAGTTAAGTGAATATATCATAGTTGTTTTTTAGTGAGCTTTATAACGTTGAGAGTTAGAAAGCTTACTTAGGTATAAAGATCAAGGTTATAGCACACAAAGAGCCAGAGTGGTTATGAAGGAAAGAAGAAAGGGAAAGAAGGGAGAAGGGAGGGAAGAAGAATTTATTTTTTACCAAAAAAAAAAAAATCTTTTTTCTTACACGGCTACATATATGGTTTTAATTGTCCTACCTCAAATGTGTTTTCTCATGTGAGTTCTGTAGATGTCCTCAGAGCAGCAGTTTCTTGACAATTTCTTTCACCATCACTTGACCTTAAAATGTGATGTGTGGAATACTTTAACACTCCCACAGACCCAAATGTAGAAAATAAATAACTCACTATACTCACATAGTAAGAGTGAAACAATTCATAAATATTTATTGAGAGAGTGAGTAGAGCTTTGAAATGAGAGTGTGGCTCTGAAATTGAGGTCGATCTGAGTTGTGTTCTGGTGTCAGGATTTAATTACTGAATGACTGTATCCAAGTTTATCATTCCCACCGGTACTGTACGGCGGCATCTCTGTCTTCTTGATTTAATTCTTGCTTTAGCTACAGTATAAAGCCTGGCTCTCAGTCACTATTTGTTGAATGTATTAATGTATAAGCACTCCCCAAAGTTATCATCAAAGTAAGAAAAATAATTGGTACCTTAACAGGTACAACAAAAACTCTATGGTCAATGTTTCGGAATGGAAGAATCAGATTTCTGAGGGGAAATGGCATTTCACAGTCGATAGGACTGGACCAGGAAAGATCCTGAATGATAGGTAAGGAGTTTGGCTGCTTTCTTAGTCAATTTAGAGTCCTTCTTAGGATGCTGTCTTCATTTCTATTTTACCTGTTACTTTCTCAGTTTTGCAAACCCAGGGAGCATGAGTCCCGGACAAGGGGAGTGGGGAAGGGGAGGAGAGGGATTCAATATGAAGATGTATTTCCAGTCACCTTGACCGGAACTGCTTGATCTTGCAGAAACTTCCTCCAAGACCTAAGTAAACTACAGGTCAGGTCAGTTGTGTCTAAAGGAAGACATGGGGAAAACTTAATTTGCTTGCTTCCATGAGTCAAAGTTGTGTCCAAGGCTCTTTAATTCTCTTGAACTTCTAAGTTTGGCTTGCAGCCCTGAGCCAGACAAACAATAGCCTTCACTCTCACATTAACAAGGCAGCCCCAGAGCAGTGAGCAGAGGTGTACTTCCTTTGCTTTGGAAATTGTACATGAGGTGTTGAGATGGCATGGCCGTGAGGTCGAGGCAGTCAGAATTATTGCACAGAGTGCCCAGACAGACACCCTGGCCCTCACTCATCTGAACTTTTTATAACACAGAAATCAAATTTGGGCGATTATGCTGCTGAGATTTAGGGGTAGTTTGCTATTGCAACGTAGCTTAATTTATCCTGACTAATATAGAAATTGCACAAGGAGAGGACTGTTGCAATAACAATAAAGTTAAAATATGTGACATTAGCTTAGCAATCGGGCTAGGGTAGCATGGAAACAGACATTGGAATTTGGAAAGATGGCAATCCATATTTTACAGAAAAAAAATATTTGGTAAAACTGTTGCTTGTTATGATCTGTGAAGAATCATGTATGTTTAATGAACTGGCAGCATCAGGAAAAGGGTTGGAGGACAGATGTTTAAGTGTGCTTTTTGTGTAAATGACTGCATTTGGCATGATATTAGAAGAGGTGCATTTCAGTAAAGAAATGAAAGATATTCAAGAGATTCCAAAAATTGAGAGACTTATATTTTAAGAATTGCTGAATCATTTGAGAACAAAAATAGAAGGTCTCTGCACAACAAAGCCTGATTAAAACCTGGTTTTGTGGCAAAGATCACACCAAGGAAAGGGCCTTCGCACCTACTGTTTTAACCCCGGAAGAGTTTAAATTGACTCGGAAAAAAATCAGGTTAAGGTGTAAGTTTCACTCAGAAGCTAGAAAACCTCAGAGGATTGTCCTTCAAATTGAGAGAGAAGTAAGAAAACCAGAAAAGAGAGAAAGAAAACAGATCTATGAACTGCTTAAAAAAGAAATATCTGTGGAGATAGTTACTGGCTTGTGGAACTAACCAGAATCAATTTTTTAAGAGAGTTATACTGCCAAAGAAACTCTCGGCCTGGACTCAAAAATTCTGTGACTGTTAGAGATTTAGATTCTGTGACTCTCAAATCCCTCAACTTTCTTGAGCAGAAAGTTGCCTGAGAAATCTGTTATGCTATCAGGTAGAACACATTCTCCAATACCATTACTGATGTGGTCCAAGAGGATAATAGAAAATTTATATGTTTATATAATAATAATAAAATTTATAAAAATAATACATCCAAGTGTACTCGTGGATAGATGGATAGATGGGTGAAGTATATAAAACATTCAATAAGTGCTGTGAAGATAAATCATAAGGATTAGAGGATGGGGCAACAAGGGGGTCAGGGAGGGCCTATTTGAGACTACAGTTTATCACATTTACACACTGTTGACACTGTAACTCTAAGTTCAAAGTTTATTTATTTATTTTATTTTATTTTTAATAGAGCTTTTCCTCAGGTACCTCTATCTCTTCTGTTTCTTAGCACTGTCTGCCTCTGAAATATTGGTGACCTTGGTGTTCTGTCCTTGGCTTGTCTCCTTTTCTACCTCCATCTGCCCTCTCTGGGCAATTGCATCATGTTTTCATTCATTGTTCATTCATTCATTCATTCCACAAGTATTTTTGAACTGCTGTTATATGCCAGGTGCTGTGCTAAGCTCTAGGGAAACAACAGTTGCTCTCAGCCTTAGAGTAGAATAGGAGATAGAGCCATTAAATAGATAATTACATGTATAATTATTTAATTACAACTGTGGTAAAGGCTGCAAAGGAAAAGTGCAGGCTGTTCTGAGAATGTGGTAAGGACATCTAGAGAGAACAAGGTACTGGGGAAGCTTTACAGACAGAGAGGACAGTGTATGCAAAGATCCTGAGGCAGAGAGAAGTTACTTTCAGGTCAGTGGCCCTTTGAAAGTAAGGATAGAGGACGCCTCTAATTTCTATTTGTATCTGCAGCACTGCCACAGTATTTGGAGTAGAGCAAACACTCAACAAGTTCTTCTTAAACAAATATCTTAAATAATTAGTGATGGGGAAAAATAAACCCAGTGAGAAGGCAAATGGAATAGTGGAGAAATTAGCAAGGATTATATACAGTAAAATTTACATAACACAACTTGCTAATAAGATTCTGTTAATTCTTTTGTTAGGGACATAATATTATTCAAAGATGAGTGTCAACTTTATGAGTCACCCATGTGGGGTTTAGAACTAAACTAATTCTCAAGTTCAAATTCAATTCTCATGGCTTATAAATTATTTTTTCTTGCTATCTGAAATGAATGTATGTTAAAAAGAAATACGAGCTGGGTTTACTTATGTAGTACTCCTAATTTAAAGTTGAGATTTACAGCCTACATTAATTATATAAGCTATAAAACAATGGTTTTTTGCTCTGGTTTGAAAATTCACTTCCTCTCCGTAGTAGCACGATGCTTTTTTGTTGTTGTTGTCGTTCTTATTTTTTGTTAAAGCCATAGGAAGAAAGAATGAATTTGAGAGTACTTTACTATCCCAATCTGTAACTTGCTTATCACTTTTCACTGTGCAGTAAAATCTACATATATTCTTTTTCATGTATTACCTAGAAGGAGAATAGTATTATATTTATGTCCTATTTTATAGCTGAGTGTTTTATGGATTCAGATGGGGTTATATGGTTGCCAAGTAAATCAATATTGTAATTCTATCTTCTAAGTATCTCTTAGAGTTCTCTGCCTCTTGCCATTTCCATTGCCCCATCCTTTCAGATAACCATCTTCTACCCCTAGACCTTTAGAAAATTGTCCTAACTCCTCTTCCTGCAACTGGGTTTGTTGCCTCAATAGCTAGAGTGATTCTTTTTTGGATACATACCCTGAGAATTTTATTCCTCCTCAGAAATGTTCAGTAGAGCCTGGGAACAACTCAATCTGTATTGTAAAGTGTCAGGAAGAGGAGTCATGGCAGTGAGTTAGGCATGAATATAAACTCAATAGAGGCAATAAGATTGAATTTTCAGTAAATTTGGCCAGAAAGGAAACGAGAAAAAATGGGAAGTTGAGGGAATGAAGGAACCAAGAGAAAGATGGGCTAATTATTAAAAGAAGGTCTTAGAAGGTCTGAGGAAATGGGAGAGAAGGCACTGATGAAGGTATTAGTCTCACAGAAGAATGGATGGCTAGGTTGAATAGGTATCTTCCTGAAAGAGGAAAGACAGAAGAGAAGTGGAAGATGATGTAAAGATATTAAAACATTGAAAAAGGAAAAAAATGAGGAAAAGTACATTGGATGACCTTCAACTTTCCCTTTAATGAAGAGGCAAGATCATCTATAGAAAAAATGTATAAAAATTATAAATGATCCCTAATATTATACTATATGGCCCCTAAAATAAAGCAGATATTAAAATTTTAATACTTTATTTTATGAACTGAACAAAATACTTTGTCATTTTGCTGTGAGACCAGACAACTTCTTCTGACATCTTTCCAGTAAAACTAAGTGATAATGAGCACAAACTATGAATATAATACAATTGGAGATGAATTACATACTTACGCTACTACTGTAAGAAAATAATCATTTCAGAAGCCATAGTTATGGTCAAAGACTGTATCTAAAGTGATACTATGCTCAGATCAAACGTGGGACACAGAAAACATTATTTAAAATAAATCTTAATGATTATACTAATAGTTAACATGTTTTGAAATCTCACATTAAAATAAGTTATTTCCTTTGAAAAGGTAAAATTATTAACATTTATGTGATGCAAAAAAACCTGAACAACAAAGTCTGAATGATGGTGATGACAGATGGTAATACTATCATTTAAATTAGTATTTTCCCATAAATCATTGGGAAAATCTGATTATAAAAAGGCAAAGCAGTTTAGTAAATGGTCATATTTCACATCATAAATGTGAAATATAATTCTATTGTCTATTCTTTCTATGAAAAGTTAACTCCTTCAGGATGTCTTAATGAATAATAAAACTGACTTAATTTTTCCCACTGCAGTCAACTTTTCTGTCATGTTATTAATGATTAATAATGACTGTATGCTCAATCGTTTTTTTCTTCTCCAGATAAAAGTAGTATTCTAATATAAGACTTTTTTTTTTTTTTGCTGTATAGGGGGTATAAAGATACTCTGAACATACAGAACAGCTGAAATAAAAGAGAAATGTCAATCAATATCTCCACTCTACTCAAAATAATTAACTTATAATACCTAGGCTTCAGTAAGTTATTTTATCATGTTCTAGAAGAGATGGCATATGTTTTGCATGTATTACATTATCTTCATTGGTATTTTTACATTATAATACAGTGGATTTGAATTTAGAGCTAGACTTTTTAAAATAAGAAAATACAGTACCAATTCAAGAATATCTTAGCTGAATAAAAAATGACAATCCATATTTTTTTAAGTGTAAGAGTTCATGTTTGTATAAATGTTTCTCTACACATCTGTAAGAACAGCAGCCTTTGACAAAAGTCTAAAAAGGCCTATGAAAACCAAACATAATAACATTGTTATTCTGCTACTTATTAACAGAACAATGCTTCCTATAACAATTAGATATGAATATTGCAAACTGAATTTAATATTAAGCTGTCTTTGAAATGCCACTTTGCAGCAGGTTTTCAAATGCTTAAAGCACAGCAGGAGATTAAGTCCATCTTCAAATATTAAATCAAAACCTTTTTTTAACCTGATAAATCTTACCGAAAGCAAGGGCTTCTTTTCAAGAGGGAATTATTCAACTATCAGAAGAGAAAACGAAACCTCCCGACTATTGACTATAGTTGGTACATGATCCATTTCTACAATAAAATACAAAGGTAGAAAGATTAGATAGTAAAGATAGATAGATAGATAGAGAGAGAGAGAGAGAGAGAGATAGACGGAGATAGATAATAGGTGATAGATGGATAGAAGGATGGATGGATAGATAGATAAATAAATAGATAAATAGATAGATAAATTGACAGGGAGATAGATAATAGATTACATAGATAGATGGATAGAGCAATAGGGAGATAGATAATAGTAGATAAATGATATAGATAGATAGATAGATAGATAGATAGATAGATGATAGATAGATAAATAGATGATAGATGCAACAGGGATAGGACTCCCAAATCGGTATAAATGAACACTCATTTGCACGCACTTTTTATGACTGCAGCCCAGTGTTTATCTTAAAATGATAATTAGGTACTTCATCATTTAACTTTTGTTACATTTACATATTACTTCTCATTCACATAAGCTTGTTGAAAGTCTTACATTTCTTTGTATTCATGAAAGATGCCCAACATTTATTGGTTTGACGGTTCTTCGTAAGATGTTACGAATACATCTATGCTCAGTGTAAAGACACCAACAAAGTAATTTTCTACCTACGTACTTAGTTACCTATCTACCTCCTATCCATCCATCTAACTAACTAATTACTACCTGCCTACATATCCATCATTAATTTTCTCTTCTTTGCAAGGTGGGAATTTCAGCCAACGTGAGAGTATTCAATTCTCAAATTCATCACATGAACTCTAAGAGTCAGCCATCCATCCTGTCACACGTGTGTTGAAGGCAAACTGTCCTGACGTTAACTGGCAGCCTGATGTGGGTAATGCCTGTTTTCCACATTAATTAACTCTCTGTGGAACTGGAATTCTCTTCCCAAGTTGCTCCTACAAAACCAACCACCAGGAAGCTTGAAATAACCATTTCACTTGCATAATAGAAAAATGCAATAAAAAGCCAGAACAAACACATTGCCAAATATATCTAAATGTCTTAAATAAAGTGATACTTAACACATTTGAGTTTAAGGAGAATAACTAATATAATCTTCCTAACAACCTCAATGACACTGTATTTCTTTTCCTGCTTTTGCTCATCCTTACCTTTTTTTTTTTCTAGGTGAGAAATGCAAAGTGTGGGCCAACTGAAGGAATTATTTTTAAGTAGATGTTATTTCCAAGAATTTATAATGAGATGATCACTTTTATTTCTTAAAGCCAAACAGCTCAGTGATAGATAGGAACAATTCAGCCCTAACTTATCAAATAGAGAGAGGCAGATTCACTCTGTACACAAGGTTATTTGCTTTCTCTATTTTATGAGCATTGCCACTCTCTTTAAAATTGAGCCTATAAATAATATATAAGTAGAAATCTATCAGATTTTGCTTGTTTACTTGTATAATACTGATAATTCAAGATTTATATCTTGTATTTTAACTGAGAGAATCTGATTAAATCATAGACTTACTGAATATAATTTTTCAATTCTATAGATTTGGCTAAAAAATTAAAGTTATAGAGACTGAATAGATTTACTGGTTGAAATAAAGTGCCACAGTGGAAATATGAAAGTGGTTTCAGAGAATAATAAACACGATTCCCAATCCTAGCAAAGCCAATTACCAACTGTATATCAGGAGTCAGGTTCCTTAATCTTCAAGAGACCGCAGTTTCCTTATCTCTAAAACTGGGATACTAATCATATCTACCTCATGGAATAGAGCTTAAAAAATGCTTGATAATATTTTAATAGAATATTGAGTGGGATTTTCCACATGTCCTGGAATTGGTCGTTCTTGTCCAAAGTTCAGATGAATAAGGTACTCAAAAGTCTACTTTCTTAAACAAATCCACCAATGCTCACTAAGGAAGAGGTAGAATGGATTCTACCACCACCAGAAATCACAACTTCTCTGGCTATATAAGAACAGGCTGGAGAGGAGGAATTAGTCATATTCTGCATTGTAAAATGTATAGCGTTTGAGATGAGTAGGTTCTTTTCACCCCTTCCTCTGTGGAAGAAGGGTGGGTGACCTCCCTCTCCACCAAGTCACTTTGGGGAGGACTTCAATAAAATCACTCCTAGAAACCAGGGCTTTCTACAGTCATGGGAGCTCTTTGGCTGTACATGTGAAATATCTGCTGACCCACTCTGATTCTGCAATAACTACAGGCCTTGGGAGAGTTGATGATGTGCCTCCAAATTTAAAGATATTGGTATCTGCTTAGTGTCTGGATTTAAAGAAAGCATCAGGCCATGAAGTGAGATGCAATTGTAATTTAGCATATATAGAAAGAAAGTCCTATTGACCTCTACCCCATCTCAGTATTCCCAGAAAACAAAAAAGAAAACATCATTCATGGTTTCTCTCCTTCCACCTGAAAAAGCACAAAGGCCAGAGGAAGAGGGAGGGGTTGTAAGACTGCTCAGGAGACTTAGTCCAGGCACAGAAACTGCCTACTTCGGGTGTGTGTTGGGGGCTCGGGGCAAATAAAATTGTCTTCTGGCTGCCTTCTCTGCATAGATCTTAACCTTGGAGGTGGGAAGGTTAAGCTGAACATCACCCAAGGAAACAATGAGCCACATCAGCAGAAACCAAAAACAGAAATGAGAAACATTATAGTATAAGTAAAGCCAGATGATTTAACAAAAATCATTCAAAACTTTCATTTGTTAAGCAGTAATCCATTTCAATATTTTAAGTGATGAGGACAGGAAATTGAAAGGAAAGAAGAGTGTGGGGAGACAAGTACTTGGGTTAATCCAGCAAAAAAGTGGTAGACGCTTTCACTGCAAACTGCATGACATCCAAGTGCCAGACAAATCTACCTTACATATTCGTGTGTTGAATGTTTGTGATGTGACTATTCAGAGAACTAACAATTACTAGTTCCTCAATCCCACAACTAGACATTTTATGTTTGTTTCCATACTATTATTACTACTTAATGCTTACTATAAACCAGGCATTTTGCTAAGTGCTTTAGTTATATCATTTTATTTTTTTACTATCCTCATTTTTAAAGACAAGAAAACTAATACTTGGGGAGGATAAGAAAGCTGTCCAAGATTACACAGTTCTCAAGAGTTGACCCAGGAATCAAACTCATATAACTCAAAAAGTCCATGTCGTTAACCAATGTGTGTCCTGCCTCCCAATTTTTCTTCTTAACTGCCAAAATTAACCCTTCTCAGGATCAGACCAGATTTAGTACATGATGACTGTCTCATCTTTGTTCATGTTATTCCTTCTACCTGAAATGTCATCTCCTCTTCTCCTGTACTGTACAAATCTTAGCCATTACTCAAAGCTCATCTTAAGCCCCATTGGTCTTTTAGGAGTACATATAACACACAAAAGTTATATGTAGAAAGTGGGATGAGGTACACACACACACACACAAATGTATATGGAAAATATATTGGACTGATTTTACAAAAATAAAACATTTTCAATTGTTTACTTTCATGTTAAGTTACATTTTCCCATCATCTTAAGTCCTTTTCCATCTTACTATTTTCTTCTATGTAATTTTGAAATTTCTGATGTTCACTAACAAATTTCTGATTAACTGGCTTCATGAATGTTTGCTTCTGTTTGCAGGAAATTTCTTTTATAGTTTCTCCATTATTCAGAAAACTTTATAGACAAGGTTATAATTTATGAAATGAGAGATCATTCTGGAACAAGAGACCAAATAGATTTTTAACTACTTCATCAAAACCATCCATATGTAAAACAAAATACAATGCCAAGATAACCTTTGTAGTTAAGTTTCTAGCAATTAATTTTTTTTCCCTTTAGTGGTGATGAAATATAAAGGATATAATCTCCTTGTTTCATTTCTTCGGAATTCTTTTCTCGTGAATATGACTCACTATCTAAAGTCCCCAAATATGATTGTGTCAATTGACTTTATTTGTTAATATCTCCTGATTTTCCCCCATCCTTGAAACAGAGCAATTGATGATGGAAAACTCCAGAATTAAAATAACTGTAGTCAAAATCCTGCTCCATCGCTGTTCCAACATCACCCACATCTGTGATCTTGGACCAAATTCTCTTACCCTCATTTTTCTATCTCAAAAACAGGGGTAATCTTACTTAACTCATTTAGGTTGTTAGGAGGTTTACTGAAACAATATGAAGTGTCTAGTAGATTGTTTATCGTATGAGTAAGAGCTTACTGTTTATTGAATCCTGAATAGCTCTAGCTCTCAGATACTTTCATCAATTTGCTCTTTAGATATATGCTTGCATTCATTAGTCACCAGTTACTTTATGCCTTGATTCCTTAAGGCTTAGATCATAGAATATTTGAGTCACACAACAAAAATACAGCCCAGCTAACACTTTTTCAGTGGTTGCAAAGTGCTAAGCATTGTAGAAACACTTCTTATAGATAATCTTATTTAATCATCACAACAATCCTAAGTAAAAAATGGCAGAGGCTGCTAATAAACACAAAAAACTCCATCTCCCTTTCTTTCCAATCAAATGTCTTCCCAGATAGACTTTATTTTCCAGACTCCTTGCAGTTACATATGACCATGTGGTAAAGTTCTTGCAAAGGAACTTTGAGTGGAAGTCATGTATGCAATCTCAGATATATAGGGTTTTCCTCCTTCACAATATCTTTTACTTTCATTCTCACAGGAACTCAGACATGGCAACTACTCCACTTCCATCATGCATATGACAACATCACTCTAGGAATTGGCAGGATAACCTAATGGAGGATGTCTTTGTCCCTGAATCACTGTGTGGGGTTACAGTCACCATGATGCCTCACATCATTCACCTCAGAACTATGTAATAAACTATATCATTAAGCCACTGTATTTTGGTATCTTTTTAATTACATTAACTTGACTTTATCCTAATAATACAAACAGTATTAGCTTTATTTTACAGATGTAGAAACTGATCCTCAATGTGTTTATGTAAATTGTCTAAAGGTTACAAAGATAGTAATTGGTTGGGTTAAGATTTGAAACTTAGCTAACTTCTATACTATTTTCCCCTGGTAGTCATGTTCACTGAGAATGAGTACTCAATATTTGACTGTGCCAAGTCTTATATACTTTGGAAACAGGGAGGGGGAGGCATTCTTGGTTTTCCTAAATTGTATGCTTTTACATTATCTTTGAAGTTTACACATTTGGAAGTGGTAGGGCATATGAATTGAAATTTTAAAACAGAATATATTCATTATAATATAAAAATTAAAATTTCTGGAATGCCACTACTTTCAGAGAAAACAAGATCCAGACAGCAGATCTTAAAGTGGTGAAGGCAAATTTTATTCCAGAACTATTGGAATAGGGGAAAAGAGACCTTAGTGTAGAACTGAACTTGATTTCAAGGAAATAAAGACAAACAGAGTTGTATAACCAAGGAGTGGGGTGTGGGCTGTGGATGGAAAATTACCAAGAGAAATCATCAGAGGTAGGGGGATTCTGGCTAAACTGACTTGAGAGGGTTCTTGCTGAAGGCAGGCCAGGGTGATAAGATACCAAGGGTAAGGGATGAGGAATTTGATCCGATATCAATGGTGAGGGGTTTTCGCAAACTGATCCAACAAAATTCTTGCTAAAACTGTACTAAGTGAGTCAAGGACAGAGCCCAAGTGTGAAGCCTGGTCAAAAAGAGGATTCAGAAGAGCCTGAATAAAGTTTGTCTGAAGAGAGGCTTTATCACTGCGAATCAAGTACTTTACCCATATATTATTAATATCCCCACTTTATGGTAGGGAAAATAAGGCTCAAACAGGTTACACACACTGTCACATTTACAGCAAGAGACTGAGAAGAGTTTCCCATCAAGTCAATTTTATTCCAAAGCCTGTGGTTTTTCTACCATGCAATGGTGCCTTTCAAGGGCCAGGGACAACCAAGCATTTGTGTGTGTGTGTGTGTGTGTGTGTGTGTGTGTGTGTGTGTGTCCTATTTATATGGATGTTCCAAGTAGAGGAATATACTACCAGTTCAGATCCAAAGTTTACTTTCATTCATTTGTATTCTACATTTTGTCTTAGAGAATCCTCTCAATCCATGGACTGATTTACATTATAACTTGAAGGCAGAAATTATGAGACCTAATCTTAGAATTTTGCATCTTATTTGTGAATATACATTAACCCTTGTGTCTAGTTGTATGATGAAAAGATTAGTAGATTGAGAATAAACAATGAAAATGCATTTTTGCCACTACCTGAGTAGCCAAAAATGTGTAGATTATAGGAGTAGAAAAAATAAAACAAACATCAAAAGATAGAATTCTAGAAAAATATATGCAACATTATGAGTTATTTTGTATGACCAGTACTTAAACATGTATGTTTCTTTTTTCATAGCTCAAGAAGCATCTAGGCAGACCCCTTTTCTGGACTCTGTAGAGAGTAGAAAGCAAATATAATGTTCTTAGATGGATTGGTTTTACACTACAGTTTAATCAAAGGCAATGAAACTCAGGTGTAAAACTAACAGGCAACATCCATAACAACAAAATAAATTGTTGCAAAAATCAATGCAGCCTCTGATTAACTATAGATGTAAGTCTTCCTTTTAGGGGCATGTTTGTAGAGAACAATTTTGCTTATAGGTTAAAAGATAAGTCTGGAATCACCCTTTCTGACTTTGAATCCTGGCCCTGGCTCTCCAGAGGACCTTGGCGAGTTATTTAATTTCTCTCAATTTCTTTATTTTTAAAGTAAAATCGTTCCATGAACTTAGCAAGATGATATTGATAAAAGGCTTATACCTTGTGCATAGTCAACAATAAATATTAGTTGTTGTGCTGTTATCTATGGTACCACTTACAGTGCTCCATCCAGTCTTTTCCTCATATATGGTCTTTCTAGTCTTTTTAACTCAGCTTGGGTGGAGATAATGTCTTCTCAACTATATTTAGATTCTCCTTTATTATTTAAATTTTCCCCTTTCACCTCCCTTTTAAGTAGCCATGAGCTTTTTTTAAGAATAAGCTTTTTCTCCCTTAAGGTATTATTTTCCATTATTCTGAAAGGACATATTGTTTGTTGCAGTTATTTATGGCATTGGAAAAGACTTCAGGTTGGAAAAACTGAAAAATTTCCTAGGCCATGGTTTATATTCTGATTAAATTTATACTCATTAAGTTTTAAATGAGCAGGGGCTGCTCATTTACAAGCAATGGTGAAAAATAAAATGGATTCTGCTGACATCACAAAAAGAGAGGCAGTCAGACAGCATCCTGAACCTGATAAGGTCTCTAGATCCAACTATCAATATATGAGAAGGATGAGGACAGAGGAACACATCAAATGACACCATGAAGATGCAATCTGCAAAAGCCAGAGAGAGGACACTCTAGAGAATACATGACATGGCTTCTTCAACAAATAAATTACAGGACAAAAGAAAGACATGGATGGAGATCTACAGTTTAAAAGGCACATAACATGTGTTAATCATTCACAATGTATGGACTTCATTTGAATTCTGGTTAAAATAAACACACTGTCCAAAAATACAACATTTGTGAGACAAATATAAATTGAATAATACCTGGATATTTGATGATAGTAAGATATTATTAGGTTTTTAATGGTATGAAAATAGTAATGAGTTTATATTAAAGAATTCTATATTTTAGAGATATATACTAAAATATATGGATAAATTTATATGAATGTATGATTTGCTTAAATTGAGTATGTAGTGAGGAGAAAAATAAGTGAGGGATAGATGAAACATGACTGGCTATGAGTTAACCATTGTTAAAACTTGGTGATGAATACACGGGCGTTCATTGTACAATTTTGTTTACTTTTGTGTATGTTTGAAGTTTTCCATAGTAAAAAGATTTTTTAAAGAAATAACTTCTGATCTTATAATAATGTAACATAAAAAAGGTAAAAATTATTTCAAATTTAGAAGATTCTCTGGTATCCTTAATTACAATTTCAAGACATGTTTGAGGATGACCAATCTAAAATATTTTATGCTGATATTTTGAAGGCTACAATTATAAAGTGTCATATTTTTCTGATTTTCTTCCAATATTCCTGGGTGTCAGGTATGGAACAGTGATGGGAGTGGTCACTTTGCTATAGCTCCCAGGACATTATTGATACATATGTATCAATAGAAACTATCAATGTACAATAGAGTTACGTGGTTTAGTATGTTACTTTTCTATTTTATTTCAACAATATATTCAGTTGCTGAAATGCATTCTGAAACCAAAAATAAATTATATGATAATTATTAATCATTTTGAACTACCTTCAAGTACTAAAATTTTTTCTGGAGAAACAGAATAGAGATGAGATTTAATAGAACTTAGCCAAAAATACATTCTATAAGATACATCTTGGAGCAGATTTTGAAAACAAGACACAAATTCATGAAAAGGAAAAGTTGAAGAATTATATATATATATATATATATATATATATATATATGTATACACACACACATACAAATTTATATATAAAATATATTTAAGTTACGGCTTAAAATATGAAGTTTTTTATAACGTTAAAATTAATTATTATAATTTTATGGAATATATTAACTTTGTTTCTAATTAAAATTTGAGAAGAATTCAGAAATTTTCTTATTATCCAGACATGTATAAATCAGTTTCTTAATACTGCTCTAACAAATTGCCACAACCTTAGTAGATTGAAACAACATATATTAATTATCTTATAGTTCTGGAGGTCAGAAGTCCAAAGTGGGTCCCTTTGGGTTAAAATCCAGGTGTCAACACAGCTGTGTTCCTTTCTGGAGCTCTAAGGAAGACTGTGATTTCTTGTCTTTTCCAGCTTCTAGAAGCTGCCGGTTTTCTTTGGCCCATGACTCCCTTACATTTTTAAAGCTGTCAATGGCCAATTGAGTCTTTTGCACGTAGTATCACTCTGATACCAACTCTTTTGTTTCCCTCTTATGAGTTTAAGGACATTTGTAATTAATTGGGCCTACCAGGATAAACCAGAATAATCTTTCTATTTTAAGGTCAGCTGATTAGAAAACTTCATTCTGTTTACTAACTTAATTCTTCTTTGAACCTAACATATTCACAGGTTCCAGGAATAAAAACTCAGATGTGGACATCTTGGGATGGGGGTCATTATTCTGCCTACCACATAGCCCAACTAAACTCCATAAGATTTAAGGCTTTCTTCATAGATACGTCTTTTTCATAAATAGTTTACATTGCTCTTTTAATGGTAAAAAAAATATATGGCTGCTTAAAATTAGTAGTGCTGAGTTCTTTCAGGTGACTCAAATAAAAAGATCTATAAAAGCCATTTTGAATGCATATCCAAACCCTCAAGAAATGTTTACTGATGTTTTCGAGTGACACATCTATAGCTTCAAATCACTGAAGAAAGTACAGTGGAATTCCCTTACCTCAGCAGCATTTGTTTATGACTTAAGCATAATGTATGATGCAGTTTTTGAGCTGTGTGATTTATCCAAACATCTAAAAGAAAGACATAACATTGCCAGAAGCCTATTCTAGAAAAGCAGATTCAGGTCTTTGCATCAATGGCTGACAATCCTGGATCTTTTGCTGAAGAGGCTGTCAGATCTTTTCAAAACTTGCTCTTTTAACAAAATTCACTACACACGATAAAATGTCTTAAAAGAAGTGATGGAGAAATTCCCATTAGTCCTCAAGATAAAAAGACCAAAATTCTAAACAACTGCATTCTTTAAAAATGTTATTTTTTTCTAAGTAGCTGTATGCAAAATCATAAGCTATGTCATGGATTAACACATCTTCTGAAAACTATTTTGATTCCTGAACCAAGATGGGTACACCTAGACTCCTGCCCACTTTCTTATTTAGACATGGTTTTCGTTAACCCTTTCATTTTTAGATTCAACAGTCATAACAACTGCTTTCTGAAATATATTTCTTATGTGGGCCTAATGATCTACTCCTAAAGTATTTGCATTTCAGTGGTAACTCTTACAGCTCATTTGATGAAGTACAATATAGAAACACATTGTATGTTTAGCTAAACCTACGTTAAACATTCAGTATACGGGTAAGATACAAAGTAGTATAGTGGATATTCCACTGAAATTAGAAGTCCTCTCCACCATTCAGTCTTGTCAACTATTTCAGTGTACCAATGTCCATTCTGTTTACTTTTCCTGTTTCATTCCAGAGAAATCTATCTGACTTATATTCCAAATATACTGTTCAACTATGCATAGTTGTACTAGCTATTGAATAAAGACAAATTAAGAAAATTATCATTTAATGTAATATATTTGAACTAACTCAAACTTTTGGCTCAATAGTTCTGTCAATGACACCACAATTCTCTCAGTTACTGGGGTGCAAGACATCATCCGTTTCCCATCTGTCCACCTCTTCTTCCCGTCTTTACCCCATCTACAAAACTAATAAAAAATGATGATCACTGCCATCTCTATTCTAGATCCAAAGTTTTATATTCTCTCTATTGCTTACAATATTTCAAGGTAGATATTATTACTCCTTTTCAACAGATGGGAAAGTGAGGATCAAGAAGGTGAAGTGACTTGACCAAGGCCATATCACAAGGATGCATTGGACCTAAGATTCAAACATACCATGCCTGTTTTGTTCAAAGGAAAAGCCAGATCCACTGAACAGTGATGTCTCTCATCAGTCGAGTCGTATCAATTGTCTCTGTAAAGTTGTCTGTATTGGTTCCTTCCTCTCTGGTCTGATTTTTTCCCTTGCCCAGACCTTTATCATGTCTTATTTCAACTCCTGAAATAGCTTCTCAACTGGTTTCTGTATTTCTAATATTTCAATCCTTAAAAGTCAGATTAAACCACTTTGATCATGTCCATCCCTTTCTCAGAAACCTCCAACAGTGCCACATTGCCTAGAGGTGGGTTTTCCAGCAGGCAGATCACAGACCTTTGCCAGATGGATTATAAAACCACATTACCACATTCTTTGCAGGCCTCTCCACTACTGTTGACTCACACATTTGAAATGCACAGGGAGGGCTGCCTGCCAGTCACTTACTTGCATTTCAAATGCCCCAGATTAAAGAGAATATGAATGATTAGAAGTGAAGAGGGACATGATTTCAGCATGTCCCTCTTCACTGGCATGTTCCATTCATTTGGGGGAGTTGGCTAGAAACCACACAGACTGAAAGACCAAAGGCTGCCTGCAAACTCCTAATTCTTCCCTTGATCCTTGTGGTATTCTGACAGAACTTCCATTTATCAGAATATCTGATGCTTTTCTCAATTTCTTTCCTTGAACAAATACTTAAAAATATGAGACTGCCCAATTCAAAATGCATGTCCCCCCAAATCTCAGAGATGTCAATCTATAAGATACAATGCAAACTCCTTAGCCTGTATTCAAAGCTTCTTATAAATTGGCACCATCTCCCATTTAGTTTTATTTTTGCTGCTTTTTCGACATTCACCCTTGACTCTAGTGATCCCTGGCTACTGGCTACAACCTCACCATCATTATCATGCATTCACGCTGTGACATTTATTCAAAGCATCTCTTCTGCCTAATTTGTCATCTGCATTGTTCTGTATTTACCTGAATGTTAAACAACTTTCTCTGCTTAACTACAGGTATAAAATAGAGAATTAAAACTTCCAGTGAGGTATTGGCCCAAATAACCTCTGTAGTCGAATCCTGAGAATACAAGTATCTAATATGAATAGAGAGGTGTCTTGTTGAATATTGTCCTGAAGCGTCACTCTCCACTGAGAATAGCTGGAGCACACCTTGTTCATGAACTCATGATGCAATTCCAGAATTATAGAGCTTAAAATTTTTTAGAGATAATTTTATCCAACCTTCTCACTCAACTGACACATGTTATAATTCTTTGTGCTGATAGTTCTTGTGTATACATGTGTGTGTGCTTGTGTGTGTGTGTGTGTGTGTATGTGTGATCCCTCCCTTAAGGGAGGAAATGTGCCTTAAACATTTTTGTATTTCCTAATGGTAGACATTTAATTATTTGATATATGATATATTGACCGAATGACAAATTCAAGGTAACATAGGTGACTACGCATTACCAGAATTTATTTAAAGTTCTAAATCTAATTTAAGAAGGAATTGTGGACACAATTAAACATGAAAGTGGTCAAGAAGGAAAACTGTGCAGGGAAATTAATCTCATATTTCTCCAAAAATATCTGGCCATAAGAAATATATGAAAGAAAGCATATGAACAATGAGTTAAAAAACAAAATTTTTTTCACTAAGTCATTTTTTTCTGAGGTAGGACATTAGGTAAAATCACAGAATAAAATCAAAATAAAACAGTAAGTGTACCGTTTTAGAAAAATTTCAAGTATAGTACAGAACCTAGGGAAACAGATTAAAAAATAGTCATTTTATAAAGTGTGAAATTATAACAAAGCCACACACTAAAAATTCTAGAAACCATTATCTATAATTTTCACTAAAATGCTTATTTTGAACAAATAGTTGCTATTCTAAGGTGAATTAATTAGGCACTATATTTGTTTTCTTTGGATGTACAACTGCAATCAAACCACGTGTAAAGCTTGCTAAAACTTAGTAATTTTTTTCAACAGTGCTTCAGGCTCTATATTAATGCCAAATACGCACATACCAAAAATATCCACCTCTACTTCAAGTTTTAAGTCTCTAAAAAGGGTATAATTGTACTTCACTCAAGAGTTTGTTAAATAAACACTAAAAATTTGATTGCCAAATGTATTATCTTAGAAAGAAAAAGAAACTTATATTTTAAAGACAGAGTTCCTAATATTGGAAATTAATCAACATGTAATTATACATCTTCTATCAGCAAGTCCTAAATATGGGACATGGGGTAGTAGTTACCCCCCCCCCCTCAGCTATGCTGCAAGGAATTCAGGAACGTGTCTATTTTGTGCTTGGGTAGAGGAGCCAAGAAGAGAGCAGGCCACCTCCCCCAAGGCCAGCTGGGCAATTGCTATGGGAGTCACCAGGAAAAGTGAAGGTGATTATACCCCTGGCAGTCTTACAAGTTGAGTTCCCATTTCCTCCGTCTGTACAATGGTTAGACTCTAAAGCTTGGTGGCCTCTTTGTTCAGACATTCCTAATTTCATGGAACAATAGGTTCCATGAACCTATTCCATGAACCACAACAGTGGTATTGCCTGACCTGAGGAGTTTCAATAGTGTAAATCTGGGAATCTACATAAATTTTCCAGTTCTTTTTAAAGATCAAATGCAATCATTAGTATGGCAAATTAAGGTTGGTTTGTTAACAAAGTGCCACACTTGAAAATTCCAATACCTTGCCTATATTGGCCATGCCTGGTGGAGTGCTAGTGAGTAGAGATACATTTATTCTGCAACAGGTGGGAATTTGCCCACCACAATTACAATACACACATAAAATGTAACTTACAGAATTTTCTATAATGAATTTCTTCTTGCTCTAGACACCTCTCCCCACCCCTACCATTTTCACTGTTTAATAGAAAGAAACTGAAACTATTACTTGAGGGTTTATACAAGAACCCCCCACAACCCAGCTGCCTTGAGATAAACAAGGTCTTTTTTGAGAAACTTGTTATATTTTAAAGTTTCTTTACCCTTTCCTCTCCTCTCTTTGCTTCTCCTCTGGTGGCCTCCAGATAGCACAGGGAAGACTCATGTCATCTCACTGTGGAAAGGAAAGAATACCTTTTTTCTATGTGGTCCTTCTCTACAGGCTCTTACTGATCTCCACTGGAGATGTCATTTTCTGGACTGGTCTGTGGATGTCATCCAACAGAAATTATGGAAATTCTCTCTGTATTCACTGGTGTAATTATGGTTCCTGGAAAACTCAGCTGTTCCCTCTGTGTTGAGATCCATGAAACTCAACTAAGTCTTCATTTGGCCAATGATTTTGGAGTGTCCACCTCAGATCATTTGCTATGGGACTCACTTACCCCACATGGTGGCTTCCTCTTGGCTGACACACTCAGATACTCTCTGACACTCCTACAGCATCCCATGACAACCTCTGAATCTCCTTCATGACCTTTGGAGGTCATGGGAACTAAGGGATGCCCTGTGTCAGGCTCTCTCATGCTCTCTACCCCACCCTGCCACGATTTTTGATTTAGGCTCACATATTGGTACAGGGCCTCTCAAATTACTTTAAGTTTCTCATTCCACGGTCTTGAGGTCAGAAGAACTAGTTCTGCAATTACCCCAAACCATTCTTGTTGTTTAACAGACTTCACTTAAGTGGGTGAAGGAACCCATAACAAGACATTCATGGCTAATTTGTTCATATTCTCTCTCTCTCTCTCTCTCTCTCTCTCTCTTCCTCCCTCCTAGTTAAAAAAAAAAATAGAGGTCCACTATGCCCTTCCTCTCAGGGAAGGATATTCTTTGTATTGTTTTTATTATTATTTTCTTTACGTTCTTCACCTTTGCCGCAAAGGGAAAAAAGCCTGCAGGAAAAGTAGTTTGCTGAAAAGGAAAATTATATTAGGAAATATTTCAAAAATATTACCTTCATTAAACATATCTGGGGAATTACAAGTAGTTTGGTATAATGACCAATTAATTCCTAAAGGCATAGACACCTGAAATGGGAAATAATGTACTTGGGCTACTTTAGTTGATACTACAATCAGGAAAATAGACTTAGAGTGATACATTGTCTTGATTTAGGGAGATAGTTTAGTGGTCAAGAAAAAGATCTCTGAATTCATGTTTTCTGGGCTCAAAATCTATATCCACTGCCTACTTACTGTGTGCCCTTGGGAAATTTATGTCACGTCTTTTTATGCTTTAGTTTCCTCATCTATAAAAGAGCAAGAGTGCCAGTATCTACTTTGAATGGCTGTTGAGATAATTCATTGTTTGTATATAAAAAATCAGAAGAATGTTTGGTATACTGAAAACACTCAAAAAGGGTTAGATTTATTAACATTGACATGCTGAAAATAAAACCTCTTATTTTCTTATCTGGTGAGAAAATCCATCATGACCCACGGGGAATGTGTATGAAATTTTAGCCATTTTTATTTTAGCGGAATAAGAACAAATAAGCATTATGCTGAATCTCATTATTTAATCGTGCAACCTGGAATGACAAGGTTTAGTCAAATCAGTGTTAGATTTTAGATAATCAGCGTATGTGTTTATTTGCCTGAAAAGGCAGCAATCAACACAATCCTTTCATTTTCTCCTTCTTTCACTTGAAAATAAAATTTTCTCTCTGACGTGCATTCACAACTTCCTTAAAGTTCATGGAAACCTTGGGGTCAAGCCAGAAGGCAAAATTTGGCCCCAAGGGACATTGGGCAAGCGGCCACGACAATTTGTTCACATTTAATCATGTAGGACAACTTGAACAACTATTATTATTAAATAGTTTGTTCCCTAGATGCTACTATAAAAGGTGAGGCCCCCTGAAGTCGTCAAGTATGAATTGACATTTTCCATTGGCACTTGCCATCTACCTCTACAAGGATTAAATCATGTGCAGCTGCAGCTGCTGACTTTCAACACCCCCTAAAAGGAGTTCAGGTTGAGAGCAGAAATGAGGCACTCTGTGTTCTGGGAAAAACTGGCAGAACAGGTTTTCAGATAGTTAGATATTTTCAAGAGCCTATTTTGTGAACCCAATTCTTATATCTCCTCATATCTAGAAAAGCACTAAAATCCTTCATGGTGATGTCTGCTCCTCGTGACTAGCAGTAACCCATACGAGACTAGAAGAAACCTTCTGTAAAAAATATGTGTTCGATTGCATGTACTCTCCCTTCACCAAAATCACATATATACTGACCTTCCCCTCTGCCTCTTTGGAGCAGTTTCTCAGAGCTATCTGAGATGCTGTCTCCCAGCCTGAAGTCCTCATTTTGCCCCCACTAAAACTTAACTCACAAGTCTCACATTGTGCATGTTTTTAAGTCACTAAAGTTATCCTACAAATTATGTTTTAATAAAGATCTGAATTTGACTTGACTCATCCATGATTATATTTTAATTTCTCTTTACTACTCCATTTTCTACATGGATTTGGTTTTAAAATTAGACAATTTTTTGCATCAGTAAACTGTAAGAAATTGTTGTGACAATTTTTACAAGCACATTGGTCTCTGAAAAATTGAGAAATGTTTTTAATGAAATGTCACTATAGAAAAAAATGAAAAAAATTTAATGGCCACTCAAAAGTGAACATGGGAAAATGTGATAAGAAACCCCTATGATGTTCATAGTTAAAGGAAGACAATTAAATGATGTAATTTAGTTTAAAATGTTTAATATAATAGTGATAGGAGAATTAAAAGCTAACAAAAAATGTTAAAACAAATTAAAGGTATTTTGAACTTAGAAAACTAGGCAAGTATGATACTTGAATTATCTGTAACAAAATTCAGCAAGCTAGAGCACTCCAACTGTAAAAAATAAAAGGCATTAAGATATGTGAAGCCAAACTTTAAACTTGTAATTGCTGTAAAAACCTGCATTATTTCTATAGACTGGATGATTTGCTGAATAAAAGATTTACTGGCAAGAAGTAGCCTCATACACACTTAAAGATGTTTTAGCATGATGAAGTTCTTTCATTCGCACAGAGAGTAAGGACATTCTCAGATTTGGCACAGCAGGTTTAGAGTGGGATGCTCCCAAAGTGAACTTTCTTGTCTCTGAATCACTTTTTTCTTTCCTGTCATATTTGTAAGTGCCACTATAAGCCTTTGGGAAAGCTCTGTATTTCCTTATATGAATACTGAAAATGTCTGCATATAAATGACATAAAGATTATTGCTTTAATCTTTGAGCAGGAAATCAGACTCTTCCTACTAATAAAATTGGTAATGCATTAAAAGTCATAATATAGCTCTATGCTTAGTAGAAATAACCACACGTGAAGTGTTTTTGAATGACTGAATGAATGAGGAAAAATATTAATTATAGAGTTATAAAATTTAATATAAAAATGCAGAAACATCAAAATGAAGCTACTTCATTTAGAAGATCTAAAAGTAACTTTAAAAAATTGGGACTCTAGACAAGCCTCCTAGATAGCCTAAGCCACCAGAGGGCAGACAGCAGAAGCAAAAAGAACTACAATCCTGCAGCCTGTGGAACAAAATCCACATTCACAGAAAGATAGACAAGACGAAAAAGCAGAAGGTTATGTACCAGATGAAGGAACAAGATAAAACCACAGAAAAACAACTAAATGAAGTGGAGATAGGAAACCTTTCAGAAAAAGAATTCAGAATAATGATAGTGAAGATGATCCAGGACCTCGGAAAAAGAATGGAGGCAAAGATCGAGAAGATGCAAGAAATGTTTAACAAAGACCTAGAAGAATTAAAGAACAAACAAACAGAGATGAACAGTATAATAACTGAAATGAAAACTACACTAGAAGGAATCAATAGCAGAAAAACTGAGGCAGAAGAAGGGATAAGTGACCTGGAAGACAGAATGGTGGAATTCACTGTCGCAGAACAGAATAAAGAAAAATGAATGAAAAGAAATGAAGACAGCTTAAGAGACGTCTGGGACAACATTAAAGGCAACAGCATTCACATTATAGGGGTTCCAGAAGGAGAAGAGAGAGAGAAAGGACCTGAGAAAATATTTGAAGAGATTATAGTCGAAAAATTCCCAAACATGTGGAAGGAAATAGCCACCAAAGTCCAGGAAGCTCAGAGAGTCCCATTCAGGATAACCCAAGGAGAAACATGGTAAGACACATAGTAATCAAATTGACAAAAGTTAAAGACAAAAAATAATTATTGAGAGCAGCAAGGGAAAAATGACAAACAACATACAAGGGAACTCCCATAAGGTTAACAGCTGATTTCTCAGCAGAAACTCTACAAGCCAGAAGGGAGTGGCATGAAATATTTAAAGTGATGAAAAGGAAGAACCTACAACCAAGATGACTCTACCTGGCAAGGATCGCATTCAGATTCGATGGAGAAATCAAAAGGTTTACAGACAAGGAAAAGCTAAGAGAATTCAACACCACCAAACCAGCTCTACAACAAATGCTAAAGGAACTTCTCTAAGTGGGAAGAACAAAAGAAGAAAAGGACCTACAAAAACAAACCCAAAACAATTAAGAAAATAGTAACAGGAACATACATATTGATAATTATCATAAACGTGAATGGATTAAATGCTCCAACCAAAAGACACAGACTGGCTGAATGAATAAAAAAAGAGGACCCATATATATGCTGTCTACAAGAGGCCCACTTCAGACCTAGGGACACATACAGACTGAAAGTGAGGGGATGGAAAAAGATATTCTATGCAAATGGAAATCAAAAGAAGGCTGGAGTAGCAATACTCATATCAGATAAAATAGACTTTAATAGAAAGAATGTTACAAGAGACAAGGAAGGACACTACATAATGTTCAAAGGTTCAATCCAAGAAGAAGATATAACAATTATAAATATATATGCAGCCGGCATCATAGGAGCACCTCAATACATAAGACAACTGCTAATAGCTATAAAAGAGGAAATCGACAGTAACACAATAATCGTGGGGGACTTTAACACCTTACTTACATCAATGGACAGATCACCTAAATAGAAAATTAATAAGGAAACACAAGCTTTAAGTGATACAATAGACCAGATAGATTTAATTGATATTTATAGGACATTCCATGCGAAAACAGCAGATTACACTTTCTTCTCAAGTGTGCACAGAACATTCTCCAGGATAGATCACATCTTGGGTCACAAATCAAGCCTCAGTAAATTTAAGAAAATTGAAATCATATCAAGCATCTTTTCTGACCACAACACTATGAGATTAGAAATCAATCACAGGGAAAACAAACATAAAAAACACAAACACATGGAGACTGAACAATATGTTACTAAATAACCAAGAGATCACTGAAGAAATCAAAAAGGAAATCAAAAAATACGTAGAGACAAACGACAATGAAAACACAGCGATCCAAAACCTATGGGACACAGCAAAAGCAGGGATGATGAAGTTTATAGTAATACAAGCCTACCTCAAGAAACAAGAAAAATCTCAAATAAATAATCTAATCTTACATCTAAAGGAACTAGAGAAAGAAGAAAAAACAAAACCCAAAGTTAGTATAAGGAAAGAGATCATAAAGATCACAGCAGAAACAAATGAAATAGAAACAAAGAAAACAATAGCAAAGATCAATAAAACTAAAATCTGGTTCTTTGGGAAAATAAAGAAAATTGATAAACAATTAACCAGACTCATCAAGAAAAAGAGGGAGAAGACTCAAATCAATAAAATTAGAAATGAAAAAGGAGAAGTTACAACAGACACCACAGAAATACAAAGCATCCTGAGAGAATACTACAAGCAACTCTATGCCAAAAAAATGGACAACCTGGAAGAAATGGACAAATTCTTAGAAAGGCATCCCCTTCCAAGACTGAACCAGGAAGAAATAGTAAATATGAACAGACCAATCACAAGTAATGAAACTGTGATTAAAAATCTTCCAACAAACAAAAGTCCAGGACCAGATGGCTTCATAGGTGAATTTTATCAAACATTTAGAGAAGAGCTAACACCCATCCTTCTCAAACTCTTCAAAAAAATTGCAGATGAAGGAACACTCCCAAACTCATTCTACAATGCCACCATCACCCTGATATCAAAACCAAACAAAGATACTACAAAAAAAGAAAATTACAGACCAATATCACTGATGAATATAGACACAAAAATCCTCAACAAAATACTAGCAAACAGAATCCAACAGTACATTAAAAGGATCATACACCATGATCAAGTGGGACTTATCCCAGGGATGCAAGGATTCTTCAATATACATAAATCAATCAATGTGATACACTATATAAACAAATTGAAGAATAAAAACCATATGATCATCTCAATAGATGCAGAGAAAGCTTTTGACAAAATTCAACACCCATGTAGGATAAAAACTCTCCAGAAAGTGAGCATAGAGGGAAATTACCTCAACATATTAAAGGCCATATATGACAAACCTACAGCAAACATCATTCTCAATGGTGAAAAACTGAAAGCATTTCCTCTAAAATCAGGAACAAGACAAGGATGTCCACTCTCACCACTATTATTCAACATAGTTTTGGAAGTCCTAGCCACAGCAATCAGAGAAGAAAAAGAAATAAAAGAAATACAAATTGGAAAAGAAGAAGTAAAACTGTCACTGTTTGCAGATGATATGATATTATACATAGGGAATCCTAAAGATGCCACCAGAAAACTACTAGAGCTAATCAGGGAATTTGGTAAAGTTGCAGGAAACAAAATTAATGCACAGAAATCTCTTGCATTCCTATACACTAATGATGAAAAATCTGAAAGAGAAATTAATGACACAGTCCCATTTACCATTGCAACAAAGAATAAAATACCTAGGAATAAACTTACCTAGGGAGACAAAAGACCTGTATGCAGAAAACTATAAGACACTGATGAAAGAAATTAAAGATGATAGAAACAGATAGAGAGATATACCATGTTCTTGGATTGGAAGATTCAATACTGTGAAAATAACTATACTATCCAAAGCAATCTACAGATTCAATGCAATCCCTATCAAATTACCAATGACATTTTTTACAGAACTAGAACAAAAAATCTAAAAATTTGTATGGAGACACAAAAGACCCCAAATAGCCAAAGCAGTCTTGAGAGAAAAAATGGAGCTGGAGGAATCAGATTCCCTGACTTCAGACTATACTAAAAAACTACAGTAATCAAGACAATATGGTACTGGCACAAAGACAGAAATATAGAATAATGGAACAGGATAGAAAGCCCAGAGATAAACCCACACACCTATGGTCAACTAATCTATGACAAAGGAGGCAAGGACATATAAAGGAAAAAAGACAGTCTCTTCAATAAGTGGTGCTGGGAAAACTGGACAGCTACATGTAAAAGAATGAAATTAGAACACTCCCTAACACCCTACACAAAAAATAATCTCAAAATGGATTAGAGACCTAAATGTAAGGCCAGACACTATAAAACTCTTAGAGGAAAACATAGGAAGAACACTCTTTGACATAAATCACAGCAAGATCTTTTTTGATCCACCTCCTAGAGTAATGGAAATAAAAAAAATAAATAAACAAATGGGACCTAATGAAACTTTAAAGCTTTTGCACAGTAAAGGAAACCATAAACAAGATGAATAGTCAACCCTCAGAATGGAGAAAATATTTGCAAATGAATCAACGGACAAAGGATTAATCTGCAAAATATATAAACAGCTCATGCAGCTCAATATTATAAAAACAAACAACCCAATACAAAAATGGGCGGAAGATCTGAATAGACATTTCTCCAAAGAAGACATACAGATGGCCACGAAGCACATGAAAAGCTGCTCAACATCACTAATTATTAGAGAAATGCAAATCAAAACTACAATGAGGGGGGCTTCCCTGGTGGTGCAGTGGTTGAGAATCTGCCTGCTAATGCAGGGGACACGGGTTCGAGCCCTGGTCTGGAAGAATCCCACGTGCCGCCGAGCAACTAGGCCCGTGAGCCACAACTACTGAGCCTGCGCGTCTGGAGCCTGTGCTCTGCAACAAGAGGGGCTGCGATAGTGAGAGGTCCGTGCATCGTGTTGAAGAGTGGCCCCCACTTGCCACAACTAGAGAAAGCCCTCGCACAGAAACGAAGACCCAAAACAGCAAAAATTAATTAATTAATTAATTAATTCCTACCTCCAACATCTTCTTTAAAAAAAAAAAAAAAACTACAATGAGGTATCACCTCACACCAGTCAGAATGGGCATCATCAGAAAATCTACAAACAACAAATGCTGGAGAGAGTGTGGAGAAAAGGGAACACTCTTGCACTGCTGGTGGGAATGTAAATTGATATAGCTACTATGGAGAACAGTATGGAGGTTCCTTAAAAAACTAAAAATAGAATTACCATATGACCCAGCAATCCCACTACTGGGCATATACCCAGAGAAAACCACAATTCAAAGAGACATATGCACCACAATGTTCATTGCAGCACTATTTACAATAGCCA
Source organism: Globicephala melas (assembly GCF_963455315.2). NCBI lineage: Eukaryota > Metazoa > Chordata > Mammalia > Artiodactyla > Delphinidae > Globicephala > Globicephala melas. Next base: position 46,194,976 of record NC_083331.1, read on the forward strand.
GGTCATGGAAGCAACCTAAATGCCCATCAACAGACGAATAGATAAAGAAGATGTGGTACATATATATATATGATGGAATATTACTCAGCCATATAAAGGAACGAAAATGGGTCATTTGCAGAGACATGGATGAATCTAGAGACTGTCATACAGAGTGAATTAAGTCAGAAAGGGAAAAACAAATACCGTATATTAATGTGTATATTTGGAACCTAGAAAAATGGTACAGATGAACTGGTTTGCAGGCAGAAATTGAGACGCAGATGTAGAGAACAAATGTATGGGCACCAAAGGGGGAAGGTGGAGGGGAGGGTGGTGGTGGTGTGATGAACTGGGAGATTGGGATTGACATATATACCCTAATATGTATAAAATGGATAACTAATAGGAACCTGCTGTATAAAAAAATAAATAAAATAAAATTCAAAATATAAAAAATAAATAAATACTTAAGCAGAGATAAGAGAAATTTTATTTGGTAAGGAAAACTTTTTTATTTTTCAAATCAGAATTGCTAAGTAACTAATTTGTGAATTAAAAATCACTCGCATTTGTCTGAATGTACATTATTCAGTTTAATTTAAAAATGAAACGCAATTTGATATAATTCCATAACTAGTGGATAAAAAAAAAATTGGGACTCTAGAAATCAGAAGAATTTTTTTTTTTTTCTTTTTTTGCAGTACGCGGGCCTCTCACTGTTGTGGCCTCTCCCGTTGTGGAGCACAGGCTCCGGACGTGCAGGCTCAGCGGCCATGGCTCACGGGCCCAGCCGCTCCGCGGCATGTGGTATCTTCCCGGACCGGGGCACGAACCCGTGTCCCCTGCATCGGCAGGTGGACTCTCAACCACTGCGCCACCAGGGAAGCCCAGAAGAATTTTTTTTTAACATCTTTATTGGAGTATAATTGCTTTACAATGGTGTGCTAGTTTCTGCTTTATAACAAAGTGAATCAGCTATACATATACATATAGCCCCATATCTCCTCCCTCTTGATTCTCCCTCCCACCCTCCCTATCCCACTCCTCTAGGTGGTCACAAAGCACCGAGCTGATCTCCCTGTGCCATTTGGCTGCTTCCCACTAGCTATCTATTTTACATTTGGTAGTGTATATATGTCAATGCCACTCTCTCTCCTCGTCAGCTTACCCTTCCCCCTCCCCATGTCCTCAAGTCCATTGTCTACATCTGCGTCTTTATTCCTGTCCTGCCCCTAGGTTCAGAAGAATTTTTTGATACTTGCCATTCACCATGAAAATGTTACCACGCTACACTACTGAATGAAACAGAATGGGCCAGTGAGGCACCTTGTTTTTAAAATGACTTAAGACAAAATTTTGATTGATTTCTTAGTGTCTGTAATATCCTGATAGTTTGCCTACAGTTTCAAAGTAGTCTGGGCACTCATCAAAATGTGAGACCAGCAGAGTTTAGTAACCTGGAAACATCTACATGTTTTTCCAGCTACTGTCCTACCACTTTGCTACTCCTACTCCCAAAAAACTAGTAAAAATGCATTATGTAAAATTAATGCTCATATCAGACATTTTACACCAGTTACAATTTTTACTTCTAATTGTCCATGTTTGCTCCTCTGTAAATTTACATATTATTTTCAAACCCCAACACATAGCAATTTATATGTCAGTCATATACTTTCTTCTAAAAGCACCCACTCTTGTATACTTCTTTCTCATGCTATCAAGAGTAATTTCCAAAGAATCTTAGGACAGGGGAAGATATAAATTTTGAAGGACACATACATGTAAAGGTAACAATGCCAACTAGAAACATCATTCTAAAAGAAGTTGAGGAACGAAAAAACATAGAAAAGGACTTAGCTCAAAAATCATTTCTCTTAGTAACATTATTTTTTTTAGAAATTGTACAGTAATAGTTTATAATTTGATGCAATATCAGACAAGATTTTAAATTTCCAGCATGAAGTACTAATAGAATAAATCTCATAGAGCAAAAAATATTTACCATCAGTACAACTTTTCAAATAACAGACTAAAAGGAAGATGCAGAATAAAGGTGTAGACAAAACAATAAAATAATTTGGTTATGCCACATTTCTTTACATTCAAATCAGAAAAGGGTAATTAAAAGAGTAATGAAATATGAAGCAAAACACACTTCTAACATTTTCTTCTAATTTGAAATAATTTTTCTAACGTTCATTCAATTTATGTGAAAAAGTCACTATATACATTCTCTACACAAATAAACTTGCCTGTTATCCCACAGTGATCATTTTTAAGCATGTAAAAATTAATATATTTTAATGTTTCTTAAAATCCTTTGATCAAAGCAGTCAAAACCACTAAGAATTATTTCATTGGCCAATCACTCTAACCTTACTTTATACATTACGGCTTGGGATAACCAATCAAAATGCAAAATATTAGCAAGGTCATATAGTAGTATGACAAAACACATACTATATTTCACAGATTATGAAAGACATTAAAATTCTGATATCCCATTCATAAGGAAAAGGTTGTAATGAGAATAGAAAATGGCACAACATTAATTCATTGTGTGACAAAGAATATAATGAGAATGGGAAATAGTACAAACATAACTCATGCTTGTTACAGTTTTAAGATTGTAATGTCATGGTTCATATCACATACTTAGCAAGAAGGTGGTAGTCAATGTGTTGCAATATTCAATGACTATTCTGAATTTAGTAAGAGCATTATTTTGAATACATACATATATATGTATCTATACAAACACACAATATTTTAATATATGTATTTTCAGGATTGGGTATATTTAAAAATTAAACAATGTTTCTAAAAAGTTTTATTTGAAAAGATAGCATGTGTATGATTAAAATATGAAGAGCATTGTCATAAATCCACTGGACAAGTGAAAATATGAAACTAAAATGTGTTATTGGATACATTCAAGTTAATATTTTAAAATGGAATAAAATCTATTGGTAAGCAATCGCTTTCAATCATTTTATAAAGCAATGCATGATTTTATAAAATATTCAACTATTACATTGCAAAGTCAGGAATATTTGTAGCGTGGTTACGAGTCTTCACCCAATAATCAGTGCTGCTCTTTGACTTTCTTAAGAACAGATATGGTCTCTAGAACTACAGGAGGTGATATTCTAGGAACTGTGGAACACTGGGAAAGCAAAGCTGGTGTTTTGTAATAAAAATATAATCTTTAATAGTAGCAAAAAAAGACTAATGAGCACTTTTTAAAAATTTTATTGAAGTATAGTTGATTTACAATGTTGTGTTGATCTCTGCTGTATGGCAAAGTGATTCAGTTATACACATATATCAGATTCTTTTCCATTAAGCTTTATCACAGGATATTGAATATAGTTCCCTGTGCAGTGCAGTAGGACTTTGTTTTTATCTATCCTATATACAATATATAATAGTTTACATCTGTTAATCTCAAACTCCCAATCCTTCCCTCCTCCACCCTGCTTCCCCTAATGAGCACTTGTGGCCAGGAAGATGTTTCCAAAAAAGTCTAAAATGTTGCTCAAAAGTAATTTTAAGATAAAAATGACAGTTCCCTGGTGGCGCAGTGATTGAGAGTCCGCCTACCGATGCAGGGGACACGGGTTCGTGCCCTGGTCCGGGAGGATCCCACATGTCGCGGAGCGGTTGGGCCCGTGGGCCATGGCCGCTGGGCCTGCGCATCCGGAGCCTGTCTCCTAAGCAGGAGAGGCCACAACAGTAAGGGGCCCGCGTACCGCAAAAAAAAAAAAAAAAAAAAAAAAAAATGACAGCTCCATTTCATCAACTTTAAATTATCCACCCTAGGAGGAGGGCATATGGTGGATCATCACAAACATTTTGTGTATCTGTGTGTGTACTTAAAAATGCATTCCTATTTCTCCCCAGTTGATTCTACTTTTTAATTACATAAGCAGTAGTTAATATTAAGATTTAGATTTAAACTTATTTGCATTTCTTAAATAAATATCCAATAACATGCTGGGATGTGGGGTCAGATTTAATTAACCCAGGATTTAAAAACTGACATGAATTATCCCAAAAATAGATAACCCACACATTTTTAATTGAGTAGTTGGCATGGGAATATTCCACTTTTAAACATCTTTAGTTCATGGGGAAAGATGAATGTAAAAAGAAGTTTTGTAAAATGAATAATTATCTCTATTAAAAATGTGTTCAGTGGGAAAGAAGTGCTAGTTCCATTACTGAATCAAAATTCACACCTGAGATGCTTAAAACCACATTAACAATTTTTTGACAATATAGTTAAATAATGTTTTTATTTAATTTTACAAAATGTGAAGTTCTGATAGCTTTCAATATTTCAGTGATTAGTTAGTGCATTGAAATATTTAAAATAATGTCTTTATTATACAAATTAGATTTCTTTATGATATATGAAAATAACATGGAAACAGACAATTTATTAACTATAAGTGAGAATATTATTTATTAATTAGGTGGTAAAACTGTGATTTTCTGAAACTAACTAGTACTGATCTAAAGGGGATAATGTCTTAATAGATTTTAGAAGACTTTAGCATTTAAGGAGTTTATTATTTAAAACTCATTGTGTATCCAGTGGATGGTCAGACTTTCTTCTTAACAACTCATTCTATGGCACAGAAAACTCATATCTAGATTAATTGTCCCCCCCGACAAAGATTGTGGTTTTGAAGAAATTGAAGGAAAACTGCAGAATACTATGTTATAGGGGCTTCCTATAATTATCTTAAAGTTCAAACAGATTCCAAAAAGTAAGATGATTCCAATATTTAACATATTCCTTGGGAAATTAATTATTTGGTCTAAAAATTTTTTAATGTAGTATTTTCACCTGAAATTTTCAATTTATTTAAACTAACAAAGAAAAAAGTCCACCTTTAAAATTTTCCTTAAATTTTTTTTTTAAAAAAGAAAAATATATTAAAGTTAATTGTGTGATGAATTTAAACAATGATGACTAGATCAGGAAATTCAAAGGACAATTTTGAAGTATATTTACACAGCTTAAAAATAAACATCCTTTTTGGGCTTCCCTGGTGGCGCAGTGGTTGAGAGTACACCTGCCGATGCAGGAGACGCGGGTTCGTGCCCCGGTCCGGGAGGATTCCACATGCTCCAGAGCGGCTGGGCCCGTGAGCCATGGCCGCTGAGCCTGCACGTCCGGAGCCTGTGCTCCACAACGGGAGAGGCCACAACAATGAGAGGCCCGCGTACCGCAAAAAAAATAAATAAATAAAAAATAAAAAACATCCTTTTTAAAATTTACCAAATGTGTGTTTTGAATTTGCTGTAGACAATTGGACAATTGCTTTGTATTGTAATATATACCTAAGATTTTTATTCTCGTTTTCCTCATTTTTCCCAAATAAATGTTTCAAGCTATGTTAATTTAATGCAGAAAATTATGTGATGCTTTCTTAAGCATGGAATATTGTGCTATAGTTTATGCACACTAGCAGCTTTATGTATCTAATGTGACTTTGGCTCTGTAACTTTTAAAGCACCAATTAAGATGTTCAAACCACAGATTTAAATAGCTGTCTATGACTGCCATTGGTTGATTTATTTCCTGATAATCATTGGAGCTGCTAAGTGAAAAATCAGAGATAGCATCTCTTTAAGAACACTGCTCTTCTTTGTCACATTTGCTGAATTCAGACTCTGTGATTGTGATGGGGGCAAAGGGCTAGTGTGACATTTAAAAATCTGAACACATAGTTCTCTTTCTTGGAGAATCATTTTTCATCATCTTACAGGCATTTTTGACCATTCTTAATGTACTAACCATTGCATAGAGTTTGGAATTCAATACTGAACTTGTGATAGTGAGATTGAGGATTTTCTACAAGCTTTTTAAAAAATTTCAGGTAGGGGATGAAAGTGGTAGTGTTGGTAAATCAACTTTTCACAAGGAAGCAAAATGTATTCATCCCCTATGGTAGGCAAAAAAATGGTCCTCCAAAGCTGTCCATATCCTGAACCCTAGAACCTGTGAATATATTACCTGACACAGAAAAAGAGACTTTTCACGTGTAATTAAGATAAAGGTCTTGAGATGGGGATGGTCTACTGGATGATCCAGGTGGGTCCAAAGTAATCACAAAGTAATCAGAAGGGTCAGAAAGAGATTTGAAGATGCTGCTGGCTTTGGAGATGGAGGAAGAGGCCAGGAGCCTAGGAGTGTGGGAGGACTCTAGCAACTGGAAAAGAGAAGGGAATAGATTCTTCTCTAGAGCCTCCAGAAGGAACACAGCCCTGGTGATACCTTGATTTTAAGCAAGTGAGACCAATTTTGGACTTCTGGCCTCCATAAACCTAAAACTAATAAATTTGCGTTACTCTAAGCCATAAAGTTTGTGGTGATTTGTTACAACAGGAGTAAGAACTAATACTACTCCCCAACACTTTTTAAAGAAGATTAAGTGTCATTTAAGGGCCAGTTTCAACATATATATTTTTAAAACCACACAGCTATAATTATTTTTTAACTACAATTGCACAATAGCTATATTAAAACAACAGTATAAAATCTCTTTGCATTTTAAAGATGAAAAATTCTTCTTCGAGTTCAAAAATGATTTCAAATTAGGTATATTTTTATTTTTTTTTGGTATATATATATATTTTTACTGGTACGCGGGCCTCTCACTGCTGTGGCCTCTCCCATTGCGGAGCACAGGCTCCGGATGTGCAGGCTCAGCGACCATGGCTCACGGGCCCAGCCGCCCTGCGGCATGTGGGATCCTCCCAGACTGGGACACGAACCGGTGTCCCCTGCATCGGAAGGCAGACTCTCAACCACTGCGCCACCAGGGAAGCCCTAGGTATATTTTTAAATGTCTTTCTTCAGAAAACCAAATTGCAATTTTGCAATTCCTTCTATTTCTTCTTTAGCATAATCACTGGAAGATAATGTGATAACAGAATAAACCAACTAAGAAGCAAGAGTGTTATTTTTAATTCCTCTGTAGCTGACAGGACTGAGAAGTCTTACTCTCTTACTTATTTGTTGCAATAAACCTTGGTGAATACATCTCATCACCTGATTGTACTCTTGGTAAATTTCCTTACTTTGCAGTCTTTACAGAAGAAAGATACCTATCATTATAAATCTTAAATCTCTTTGCAAGTACAAGTGAAAATACAAGCCCATATATGTTAACAGCTGTACAACAGCCTCTTGGGATAAATGTATTATAGATGTAGAACAGTGATAATAGCACTCACAATCTCACTTTTCCCATTTCATAGGTTTTATACCTGTGCCATCTGGGCAATACACCTGGATGTACAACAGAATACTTACAAGGCTTGGCTTTCTAAATGGCCTTTCCTGGCCTCTGATTTTTGTGGAACTCTTTTGATTTTTTGATTCACACTAAACCTGAATGCCTTACATTTTGATGTGTATAAATGTTAATATTAGAAGGAAACACATTTTGTTGTGATTTAAAAAAAAAACATAGGATTTAGTTTTATGAAATACAAATGAATGAGAGCAACCTTTTTTTTTTTTTTCATTCTCTTCATTAACAAAGAGATTTTGGCCAAGTCATTTAACTGGTGTTCATTTCCTCATCCTTCTGAAAACCGGGGAAATAGTTGAGGTTATTGTTAGGATTAAAGGAGATAAATGTGCCTGGAAGGCATATTTTGAAGTACTATTTACATAATTAGTTGTATTATATTATTGATGATATTCTTCAAATTCATTAAAATGTAGTTGAATAGAAAAAATGTTTTTATTTCCCTTTCCAGTTTTCCTTTCATTCCTACTCCTCATTCATTGCTTTTGTTTTTCCCCTCACCCAATAACTGCATTACTACTATGTCAGTTTTCTTATATTTTGGGTAGAAAAATAACAGTAGTTAAAATATAAGCTGATGTGACTGAGGTCAAAATAAATCCAGAATAAAATAGTTCTTTGCCATCTATTCTTGTTTACCTCTTTTGAGAGAGGCAACTCTGTAACTTTCAAATGCAGCTGGTCTCAAGAAATGTCTAGTACATCCCACCATGATTATTATAAGAGCATCATCATTTCAATGACACTATTCCCGGAATGACAGGGTCATTCATTTTAATGAAATTGGTCTATAGTGTTCTTCCCCTCTTTTCTTTAGGTACTCCTACTCTTTTGCTGAGCATTTACATCTTCTGGTGACAATGTCCTCCAATTGTCCTTAAAGCCCAGGACCATCGCTTGACTGTCCACCCAAGCAGTCTTCCCGGAAACATTCTGTTTTTACTCTTTTCCCCAGAATAGCTGCATTAACAAGTCCTGTTGGAGAAGACTGGTTCTTCAAAATGCTAACTGACTAAATGAAACATAGCTTATGAGTTATGTCCAACCTCATGTCAAGTCTTGGATCCTAGCATGCCATATGACCAGTTTTTCCCTACTGGTAATGATTTTAATAAAAATGAATGTCCTCTCATTTCTAAAGACAAGAAACAATAATAAATGGTGAAAAGTCAGGCTACTTGGTTAACAAATTAGGGTTAGATTAAATAAGTATTACGTTGGTGGGGGGGAATTCTCAAATGAAAAACTGAGTCACCATCACTGTTTTAGTGAAGCATAGGTATGCATATACACATATTTTTAAATCCAGCTTTTAGAAAAAATTATCCACAGAAACACCATTAGATAGCATTTAAAATGTTTACCTTCAGGATACAATGCTTAGATGAGAGTCAGTCCTGACACTATGGTTTTACCTCTGTACCCCAGTGGTTGAGGATGCAATTGCTAGTCATCCTCTCAGCCATCTGGGGCTATGATGCTGCAGAAGAAAACCCAGACAACTTTTTTCCCCATTACGTGCAGTTAAGTTCCTGTTTGCAAGTGTTATTTATAAGGAAGGCAGCAGGACTTGGAAACAAACCAAAGAGTAATGTAAGCATAAATGCTTCCAAAGAGACATGTGTCGCTAATGGCTTTTCAGAAACCATAGGGAGTGAGGGAGTAACACTTCCACTCCATCGAGCTGGCTTAATTTTTTTAAGCATGTGAACTATCTGAAGAGCTTTACAAAATTTCACTTCTGAATTAGGACTTTGTTGCTTTGAAATTGGCTGTTACTCTTCTAATATAATAACATGAATGGCAATAAGAAAATACAAAGACAAAAAAAATCAAGATGTAACTTCAGGAAATGTGTCTGCCATTTTCATGGTGGTCAGGCACACATCCAGGGCAGCAAGGGTGCTTCCATGGTGATAAATATAAAAGATGACTTTGAGGAAAACTATGCATGTAGATGAGGATCACACTAGGACAAAGTCATATTTTTACATATAGTTTAGGAAGAAGATAGTAGTTCAAACTTTCCTTGACACCTCTTTTTAAATGGATACACATCATCCAAATCAGTCCTACAAATCATAAGGAAAGGGAGGATTACCTTTATTCAATCTTTAATGCTATCACAGTCAACATATTTAACTTAGGTGAGGTCGGTTCATGAGACAGTAAGTTTGAATCTTTTGTGTGTCGTGCTTATCCTTAATACACATTGCATGAAATCTTCCTGCTTATCAGTAAGGATGTTGGCACGTGTTTTACAAAATATTTATAAGAAAGGCATCTATGATGAAAAGAAGGAGTCAGGAGGTATGGGTCCTAAAGTATTGCTGAATGGACGCATGTGCTGTGAACCAATGATCTTACCCTGAGCGAGTCAGTTAATTATCCCCTTCTGGATATTTTCTCCTGTGAGACAAACGTTTTTAATTCAGTTACCTGTAGCCTCTCTTCTATCTCCAGAATTCTGTGGCTATTATAATAAAGTTAGTGTTGCACATTAGTGTAGAAGTGGAATTCAGGACTTCAGAGACGAAGTTCAGGACTTCAGAGACGAATCTTGTCAAGCCCCTCAGTAAGAACAAACAGGCTAAAATCTTTACCTCTCCTGGTTCCCTGGTCCTAGAAATCTATATTAACTCCTCACCCCCTATCCCAGCTCTGTCATTATTGTCTGTGCTCTACACGTCTTGTCAGGTAGTTTTAAGTAAGTTATTGTTGTAACTCTCATTTTTTCTGTGACTTCCCAGCAAGGACTTTGAGACGTACGTTATATGGGCAAAAATTCCAATTTATTTCTAGCACAGTTAACTTTAACAATTCTGAGCAGCTAGCCAGGGTTTTTGTTCCCCCTAAAAGCAGCTTTACTTAAGACAAGGGAAAAAAAAAGAAAGAGAATTATGGAGACGTCAAGTTAGTTTGTTTATAAGTAACCACGGTCTTCTCACAGTCATATGTAACCAAAATGAACAGCTTCTCAATTTCTTTGAAAGCAAATAATTGAGCTGAAAGCAATTTAACTGTCTTAGGCCCAGATATATCGTGTATTAAAGGGATGGATACTAAGGAAGATCTGCAGCCCAAAGGTACGGATTTTTATCTCGTCAGTTCTCCCAGAAATGCTTGTAACTTTCGAGTGGGCAATTCTTTGAATAATCTGATCACTAACTAGTAAGGTTTTCCTGAATACCCATTTTGACTTCCAGGTCATTAGTTCTCAGCATTCTGTTCTCAGATATAAAGTGAAATCTGGTAATGGTTATAAAAAAAAAAAAAAAAAAAAAAGGATGGTCTATCTGAAGTTCAAGTGAATATGGACTTTTATGCTTTTATGGAGTGTCTGGAATTTCCTTTCAGTGCTATGCAATGGCAATAATGACATTCTGGGTTCTGTTAAATGGAAGACTATTGAAGAAATTAGAAGAGTATTTATTCTATCTGGGTTGTGAAAGCTCAGCCTGCTAATCCGAGAAATGCTTTGATAGTTTGATGGAACATTGAGAGCATTTATTTTATGATTTTAATTGAGCTTCTCAGGTTGTGTCTACTGAAATTTGGATCTTCTCCCAGCCCCATAAGATCTTTTGATCTTATGGTTTATATTGTTTCCAGAAACTTTTGATAAATTCAGCACTGACTTGTTCACTTGCATAAGTTATTCTTTCCTTTTAATAAAACAAAGGAATTTCCCCAAATCAAATAGTTTAAAAAATGTTATGATAATTTAAAAGTGACTTTAGTTTAAAATCTCACATATATATTAGTGATTAACAAAAATTAAACATACAGTAGAATTATTTCACTTAAGTTTAGATATTTTTGGTTTTAAATTCTGTATAAATGAGAGCTTTAGAGCTGAAATTCTATTTTGAAGCAGACACTATAGGACAGTGATTTTTAAGGTGGAAGAGATGGGGAAAAGCGCATTTTTCCCAGACAAGTAGATCTAAGGAGAGCAGAATTGTTCAGGTTTCACACACTTTCCATTTTCCTCCCTAAGATTTTAATACATCTCTCTTTGGGCACCTCCCACCATCTACCTCAGAATAGAACTCTCATTCCCT